>NC_057814.1:19845167-20145167 GCF_018294505.1 Triticum aestivum | reverse complement strand
TCATCGGTGCCGCAGGGCTGTTTTACGAGACCCTGAATTCTCGGAAGAGGCATTTAATGACTTCAGCTCGGCTGATGCGTATATCCGAGCTGCTCGAAACGGGCTTAGTAGCGCAACAAAGCAGTATCTGACAGATGTGCGGGTAAGTTTTCTTTGTCCGAATAAGATAGCCATATGCTAGTAGCCCCCGGGATTGAAAGCAGTTGGTACAACTGATTTAAGGACCATTGTATCACCAGGTTCTTACAAAGAAGAACGACCTGTTAATCCAAGAGCTGGGACAGTGTCAGGCGCAGTTAAATGCAGCTACCGCCGAACTGGAAATTTTGAAGAAATTGTCCACTGGTAACGTTTCCCTCCATCGAGGAATAGTAAATGTATACCAACTATGCTAATATGTCCACTGATCGCATAACAGGGTCGCCTGACCAACTTGAGAAGAAGTTGAAGATCGCCCAAGAGGGAGAAAGAGAGGCAAAGAAGCAACACGCCACAGGCGATCGTGTGCTGACCTACGTCAGGGACGAGAAAAACAAGCTACAGGATTCCAACACAAAGTTGGGTGAAGAGTAGAAAGATGTGCGAGCCCAGCTTGCCGACTCCATATAGGAGAACAAGAAGCTGCGGGGCGGCATTTTCAGTATGATTCCAAACTTGTTGTGTTTAGTAGTTCGGAGAGAAATAAAGCTGATGTATGAATGCTTGCAGGTATATTGACGGGCCGTCCTGAAGAGGAGGTGTCCGGATCAGCAAGTGATCTACTGCAAAGACTGTCGCAAGTGCACGAGCATGCTCGGCTGGCCATGTGGAGTGTTGCCAAGGCCTTATGGCCATCCGCCTCCCCTCCAGGAAGTATGGAGGAGCTGCTAGAGCTGTTCAAGGGTGCGCGAGAACCCTGGGCCATGGTGAAGACGCGATATACCAAGCTGGATCCGAATCACATGGCCCGGGTTGGGCCGTTGGGGCCAAATGGAGAAGAAATTCCCGTTCATTTAGTATATGACCAAGTAGGGGTGGCCGCCAAATATTCCCAACAGGATTGTAAGTTAGACTGCCTGTTAGATGGTGTAGAGGAAGAAGTGTTTGAGTCCAAGTGACTATGTACTTTCCTCACCATGTGGAATTCTAGCTGAATTGTATATCATTTGTCATGGCAGACCTTTTCGCTTCAACCTCCAGACTCGATGGTGCGGAGTGTTTCCGAATACCCGCACGGCCGAATAGACCGGGGTATGCCTGGAAAACTAGGCGTAGGGGTCATAGTTGCTTGAACAGACAAGTTGTATTCTGCTAGTTATGTTATATTACATTAAAATTGTAAGAAACATCTTCCGGGGAGAATAGTTCCGGTAAGGGTTCCTTTCCCTGGTTATGCATGCATTAGTAGACATGTCCGAATTGTGATGTGAAAATCACAGTATGTATAACTTCTGGGGGCTCACAATAGAGTGAGTGCAAAAAGTATTTTTCATCCACCGACCGAATATTCCCTTAAGAACGCTAGCTTTCGGCTTCACCCATTCTGAGGTACACATCCGGATGACCCGGCAGTAACAATCGCAGAGGTGCTCCCTTTACCACCTAGCCGAACAATCGGGAACGTAGGGGTAAGCACAGGAGTTAGGCAACCCAACTTGGCCAAAACTTAAGTCATATCGATGCATACAATGGTGAAGAAAAAGACATACGGGGAAGATGCGTATTTGTGATGAGCTTGACGCTCGGAAAATAATATATATTAACAAGCTTCTGTTAAAGAAGCCCCCAGGTACAATGGGCGTACATATGTAAAGATGTGTACATCAACAATGTTCGGTCAAGCCGAATAAGAGGTTTTAAAGTGAAAAGAAAAATTTTGTAGAAGAGGGAAAGAGTTATAGAAACAATAGGGGAGAAGGAGACTAACAACGGGTTCAGCGCTAGGCATAGAACCTTCGGAGTCTGGTTCGTTCCAGGGGTTCGGCTCTATGCGATTGTTTGATGCGTTACGAAGACGGTATGCTTCTCCGGTAAGAACTTCGTCAATTATGAAGGGACCCTCCCATTTGGGCTTGAGTTTGTCCTTTTTCTTCTCCGGCAGGCGTAGAACGAGTTCGCCAACATTGTAAGTCTTGGCCCGTACTTCTCTGGTTTGATATCTCCGAGCCTGTTGTTGCTAAAATGCTGAATGGGCTTTGGCGACGTCGCGCTCGTCCTCCAGGGCGTCTAGGCTGTCCTGCTGATCCAACTCGGCTTCCTTCTCTTCGTACATACGCACTCGAGGTGAGTCATGTATAATATCGCAGGGCAATACAGCCTCTGCACCATATACCATGAAGAAAGGTGTGTATCAGGTAGTTTGGTTGGGCGTGGTCCGCAGCCCCCAGAGTACGGAGTCAAGCTCCTCGACCCAGTGCTTGTCTGATTCCTTCAAAGACCGCACTAGCCTGGGTTTGATGCCACTCATGATAAGACCATTGGCTCGTTCGACTTGACTGTTTGTTTGCGGGTGGTAGACAGAGGCGTAATCGAGCTTAATGACCAATTTGGCACACCAGGTTTTGACCTCGTCAGCCGTGAAATTGGAACCGTTGTCGGTGATGATGCTGTGCGGGACAACGTAACGGTGCACTACATCAGATATAAATGCAATCACCGGTCCGGACTCGGCCGTCTTAACTAGTCTAGCCTCTATCCACTTGGTGAATTTATCCACCATGACCAGCAGATATTTTTTCTTATGGCTTCCCCCTTTGAGGGGTTTGACCATGTCCAAGCCCCAGACCGCAAAGGGCCATGTAATGGGGATTGTTTGTAGGGTGGTTGGGGGCATATGGCTTTGGTTGGCGAAGAGTTGGCATCCAACGCAACGCTGGACGAGGTCCTGTGCGTCTGCTCGGGCCGTAGGCCAATAAAATCCTGTCCGGAAGGCCTTGCTGACAAGTGCCCGGGCTGCGGCGTGGTGCCCACTGAGACCGGCATGAATTTCTGCCAAAAGCTGCCACCCCTCCTCCTCGGAGATGCACCTTTGAAGGACTCCGGTAGTACTTTTCTTGTAGAGCTCTCCTTCATGAACTTTATAGGCTTTCGAACGCCGGGACTATGCGGCGAGCCTCGTTCTGATCTTCTAGGAGCTCCTTCCTATTAAAGTAGGCCAAGAATGGTTCGGTCCACAGGGCAATGACTGCCATGATGAGGTGGGCCGATGGTGTTATTTTGGTGGCTGAGCCTCCGATGATATCAGCATGTTCGCTATCGATATTTGTGTTCGGAGCGGCACTGTCGCTGCTATCTCCCCCTTGCCACACCACGGATGGCTTAAAGAGCCTTTCGAGGAAGATGTTAGGCGGGACGGGGTCGCGCTTAGCGCCGATGCGAGCAAGGACATCTGCCGCCTGATTACTTTCGCCGGCGACGTGGTGAAATTCGAGCCCCTCGAACCGAGCCGACATTTTTAAGACGGCGTTGCGATAAGCTGCCATCTTTGGGTCTTTGGCGTCAAAGTCTGCATTAATTTGGGATATTGCGAGGTTTGAGTCCCCGCGCACCTCCAGGCATTGTATGTCCATTGATACGGCCATCCGAAGGCCATGTAGCAAGGCTTCGTATTCGGCTGCGTCGTTGGAGTCTGTGTATAATATTTGGAGTACGTACTGGACGATATCTCCCATAGGGGACGTTAATACGACGCCCGCTCCTAGGCCCACCAACATTTTGGAGCCATCAAAATGCATGACCCAGTTGGAATACGCGCCGTACTCTTTAGGGAGTTTGGCCTCTGTCCATTCGGCGAGTACTTGGGATTTCATGGCTCGACGTGGTTTGTACGTGATGTCGAACGAAAGGAGCTCAATGGCCCATCTGGCAATCCGGCCCGTGGCGTCCCGGTTGTTGATTATATCATTAAGGGGCACTTCAAAAGCCACCGTGATCGAACACTCCTGAAAGTAGTGTTGCAACTTGCGAGATGCCATAAAGACTGCGTATGCTATCTTTTGATAGTGAGGGTACCAGGATTTGCATGGTGTGAGGACGGTGGATACGTAGTATACCGGCTTTTGGAGCGGAAATTTGTGTCCGTCCTGTTCTCACTCGACGACGAGTACGACGCTCACCACCTGGTGTGTTGTCGATATGTATAGGAGCATTGGTTCTCCGACGTTTGGCGCGGCCAGGATTGGGTTGTTTGCCAGAAGGGCTTTTATTTCTTCCAGTCCGGCCGTCGCCGCGTCTGTCCACTCGAAGTTGTCGGTGCGCCTTAGGAGGCGATAAAGTGGCAGCGCCTTTTCCCCCAACCTAGAGATAAAGCGGCTTAGAGCTACCACGCACCCAGCGAGTTTTTGGACCTGTTTAAGTTCGGTTGGCGTAGCCAATCGTGACAGATCTTGGATAATTGGCTGGATTTGCTTCAAGTCCTCTGCTGGAAACGATGAAGCCCAGTAGTTTTTCGGCGGGGACGCCGAAGACGCACTTTTCTGGGTTAAGCTTGATGTCGTATGTGCGGAGGATGTCGAATGTGAGACGCAAGTCGTCTATTAGTGTTTCGATGTGTCTAGTTCTGATGACGACGTCGTCCATGTAGGCCTCCACTGTTTTGCTGATCTGTTTCTCGAGGCATGTTTGGATCATGCGCTGGTAGGTGGCGCTGGCATTCTTGAGACCGAAAGGCATGGTATTGAAGCAAAACGGCCCATATGGCGTAATGAATGTTGTTGCGGCTTGATCGGACTCCTTCATCTTGATTTGATGGTATCCGGAATATGCGTCGAGGAAGCACAGCGAGTCGTGTCCGGCTGTAGCGTCTATGATTTGATCAATGCGAGGGAGGGGGAAGGGATCCTTAGGGCAAGCTTTGTTAAGGTCCTTGAAATCGACGCATAGGCGCCAGGATTTATCCTTCTTTGGTACCATTACCAAGTTTGCCGGCCAGTCCGGATGTTTAATATCTCTGATGAAGCCGGCCTCGATGAGTTTGGCCAGCTCTTCCCCCATAGCTTGTCGTTTGGGTTCAGAAAAGCGCCGCAGTGCTTGTTTGACTGGTTTGTACCCCTTCAGTATGTTGAGGCTGTGTTCGGCCAACTCGCGCGGGATTCCCGGCATATTGAGGGGTGCCAGGCGAATATATCCCAGTTTTCGTGCAAGAAGTCTCGTAGTGCGGCGTCGACTGTAGGGCTGAGTTGCGCTCCGATAGATGCTGTCTTCTTCGAGTCCGTTGGATGGACCTGAAATTTGACTATTTCTTCTGCTGGCTTGAAGGAAGTGGATTTGGGCATTTGTCTAGGATCACATCGTCCTTATCCAGTGTGGAGCGTAGTGTGGTTAACTCTTCGGCCGCAAGGTCCTCAGATAATGCCTCAAGAGCCAGGGATGCGGTTTTGTTTTCGGCGTGGAGTGCTATATACGGATCGCTGACGAGGGTAATTATTCCATTAGGCCCGAGCATTTTTAGCTTCATGTACCCATAATGAGGTATAGCTTGAAAGCACATGAAGGCCTCCCGCCCCAACAGGGCGTGATATCCGCTGTTGAAAGGGGCCACCTGGAAAGTTATTTCTTCGGACCGATAATTGTCCAGCGTGCCGAATACCACATCAAGTGTAATTTTTCCCGCACACCGTGCTTCCCGACTGAGGATGATACCTCGAAAGGTTGTGCTACTTCTCTCGATGCGGCTCCTGTCTATTTCCATTTTATGGAGTGTATCCTCATAAATGAGGTTTAGTCCGCTGCCGCCGTCCATGAGGACCTTTGTAAGCGGAAAACCATCCACGATGGGACTGAGGACTAATGCGGCTGGCGCTCGGACTGTTCTGTATTTGGGTTCGTCACTGGCGTTAAAGGTTATGGCCGTGTCGTTCTAGGGATCGATTGCGGCGACCTGGCAGACTTCGGCGAGATCGGGCAGTGCTCTTTTGCGCTTGTTGTTTGAAGCGAATGTCTCGAAGACCGTCAATATTCTTGCATCGTCATCTTCTGGAGGGTGCTGTTCCGGGGTGTCCTTGATAAGGATGTCCTCGCCGCTTTTGGCTACCTGCCGAAGTATCCAGCATGCCCTGAGGCTGTGGGTTGCCACGGTATCCGGCGTCGTGTGTATTTTGCATGGTCCATTGAGCCATCCCTCCAGGACGGTGTCGTGCGGCGTAATGTGTTTATGTTTTTTGATTATTGGGTTGGGCGTTCCATGAGGGTGCACCCTTTTCGCCTGTAGGGGGAGTTGGGATGGTTCCCAGCAGGCTGCCTGAGTTTTCTAGGCGCTTTCCATCGCGTTGTACTTTTGTACAATAGTTGCTAAATTAGCGAACTTTGGTATGCGGCAGTGTTTGATAGCGTTAAGGATACCTTCGTCCGCGCAGTTGTTGCATATTGCTGCTATCGCGTCTTCATCGTGGCAGTCTTTTACATTATCTTTGACAAGGAGGAATCTGGCCCAGAAGTGGTGGACCGTTTCCTGAGACTGTTGTTTGATGCTCCTGAGAGCGTCTATGTCCGGGTGGGTGGGTGGCATTAAATCCGAACCCTGACCCAATTTTGGATCCGGAGTTTCGAGATCTACCGGGCCTGATAGTTCAGGTTCCGGGATATCGACTGATTTTTGGGCTCGTCGTCCGACTCTATGTCCGGGGGATGAGACATGCCTTTCTGCCGGAGAATATCCGGCCCTTCAAGATCGGAGATCCGAACATAGTTCATCTTGAATATAGTAGAAGAGCTGCCCGGCTCCTCGACTACCGCTATCTGGTGGGTGATCGGCGGAGTTTTGATTTCTCTCTGGTCGGGTTTAACCCCGACCCGATCGTAGTCTGTGGCGACCCCCAAGGCGGCCAAGCGATCCAGGAGTTCGTTCAACGACGACAGCTCTGTAGGATCCATCCGGGTGGAGTATTCGGGATCAACGCGAAGGTGATTTTCGATGACTTGAGAGGTCATCGTCGGCTTAAGGGCCGAACTGGCGGTCATGACGAAGCCACCCAACCGGAGGGTTTGGCCTGGGGCCAGGGCTCCTCCAGAGATGATGTTATCCTTGACAACAAGGCGAGCCATCAACCCTCTTGGCGACGGCACAGTCGAACTCTCAATGAAAGCACCAATGTCGGTGTCAAAACCGGCGGATCTCGGGTAGGGGGTCCCGAACTGTGCGTCTAGGATCGATGGTAACAGGAGACAGGGGAAACAACTGTGCGTCTAGGATCATGATGAATATGAGTGTTTACAAGATTTGATCTACCACGAGATCGTAATGGCTAAACCCTAGAAGTCTAGCCTATGAGAATAAGGTAATGAATATCTCGCCTATCCAAACTATGCTCTCCGGTTTATATAAGCACCGGAGATATCTAGGGTTACATGGAGTCGGTTACATACGAGGGAATCTTCATATTCGGTCGCCTAGCTTGCCTTCCACGCCAAGGAGAGTCCAATCCGGACACTGGTATAGTCTTCGACCTTTATGTCTTCATAGCCCATCAGTCCGGCCCAATGGATAACAGGCCGGACGCCCGAGGACCCCTTAGTCCAGGACTCCCTCAGTTGTCCTTGAATTTTACCTTGGGGTAACTTGGGCATCCCCAATCTTAGGCTCTTGCCACTCCTTATTCCATAATCCATCATATCTTTACCCAAGAACTTGAAAACTTCACAACACAAAACTCCAACAGAAAATCTCATGAGCTCCGTTAGTGAAATAAAACAAACCACCACTTTAAGGTACTTTAATGAACTCATTATTTATTTATATTGTTGTTAAACCTACTGTATTCCAACTTCTCTATGGTTCATAAACTCTTTTACTAGCCATAGATTCATCAAAATAAGCAAACAACACACGAAAAACAGAATCTGTCAAAAACAGAACAGTCTGTAGTAATCTGTATCTAACGCAAACTTCTGTAACTCCGAAAATTCTGAAATAACTTGTTGGACGTGAGGAATTTTTCTAGTGATCAGGTGCAAAAAGAATCAACTAAAAAGCTCTCTCTGGAAAAAAACGGCAGCTATACTCGTGAGCGCTAAAGTTTCTGTTTTTTACAGCATGATCATATAAACTTTACCCATGTCTTCCCAACGGTTCTACTTGGCACAAACACTAATTAAAACATAAAAACACATCTAACCAGAGACTAAACAAATTATTTATTACTAAACAGAAGCAAAAAGCAAAAAACGAAAATAAAATTGGGTTGCCTCCCAACAAGCGTTATCGTTTAACGCCCCTAGCTAGGCATAAAAACAAGGATAGATCTAAGTATTGCTATCTTTAGCATTTATCTTTTTAGTGGAGTTATGCTCGGATCCGGGCGGTTCCTTACGTTTCCCTTCATACTCAGAGATTCTTAGATCTAGAGCATCCAACCGCTTATTGCAAAGTGTAAGCAATGTATTCATACGATTAAGGTTTCCCCCAACATTTTTAGGAGGTTCAAGAGACTTTTGCAATTCTCTTAATTTCTCTAAGATTTGGGTTCCTTCTTGAGTAAGAGTCGGTACCTTTTGTGGGGGAAGTACTCCTACTATCCCCTCTATAATTTCATAAGCAAAACTAGGATCAGTTTCAATAAAATTCCCTTTAGCGGCAAAATCAAGGAGTTGTCTATGGGATATGGTTAGCCCAACATAAAAATTGCGAAGTAAAACCTTGAAATCTCCCTCTATAGTGCAACCACAATAGGATTCTAACATCCTATAACAAGCATCTTTTAAATTTTCTCCTTGTTTTTGTTTGAAGTGAAGAAGTTCAAACTCGGGGGACAAGGGAGTAGATAAAGGACTAGCCATAACGACAAAGCAAACGATCTAACACACGGGCACACGAGAAGCAAGCGAAAAAGAGGGCGAATAAAACGGCAAGGGTGAAGTGGGGGAGAAGAAAACGAGAGGCAAATGGCAAATAATGTAATGCGAGGGATAAGAGTTTGTGATGGGTACTTGGTATGTCTTGACTTGCAACGGTGCCAAAAATGACTTGTTGTAGATCTTGACTTGACTTGGCGAAGATCTCCCGGGCAACGGCGCCAGCAATTCTTCTTGCTACCTCTTGAGCTTGCGTCGGATTTTTCCCTTGAAGAGGAAATGGTGATGCAGCAAAGTAGCGTAAGTATTTTCCTCAGTTTTTGAGAACCAAGGTATCAATCCAGTAGGAGACTACGCACAAGTCGCGTTGTACCTACACAAAACAAATAAGAACCTCGCAACCAACGCGATAAAGGGGTTGTCAATCCCTTCACGGTCACTTACAAGAGTGAGATCTGATAGAGATAATAAGATAAATATTTTTGGTATTTTTATGATATAGATTAAAAGTAAATATTGCAAAATAAAAGTAGATTGGAAACTTGTATAATGGAAAATAGACCCGGGGGCCATAGGTTTCACTAGTGGCTTCTCTCAAGATAGCATAGTATTATGGTGGGTGAACGAATTACTGTCGAGCAATTGATAGAAAAGCGAATAGTTATGAGAATATCTAGGCATGATCATGTATATAGGCATCACATCCGCAACAAGTAGACCGAAACGATTCTGCATCTACTACTATTACTCCACACATCGACCGCTATCCAGCATGCATCTAGAGTATTAAGTTCATAAGAACGGCGTAACGCATTAAGCAAGATGACATGATGTAGAGGCATAAACTCAAGCAATATGATATAAACCCCATCTTTTTATCCTCGATGGCAACAATACAATACGTGCCTTGTTGCCCCTGCTGTCACTGGGAAAGGACACCGCAAGATTGAAACCAAAGCTAAGCACTTCTCCCATTGCAAGAAAGATCAATCTAGTAGGCCAAACCAAACTGAAAATTCAAAGAGACTTGCAAAGATAACCAATCATACATAAAAGAATTCAGAGGAGAATCAAATATTGTTCATAGATAAACTTGATCATAAACCCACAATTCATCGGATCTCGACAAACACACCGCAAAAGAAGATTACATCGAATAGATCTCCAATAGAATCGAGGAGAACTTTGTATTGAGATCCAAAGAGAGAGAAGAACCCATCTAGCTAATAACTATGGACCCGAAGGTCTGAGGTAAACTACTCACACATCATCGGAGAGGCTTTGGAGTTGATGTAGAAGCCCTCCGTGATCAATGCCCCCTCCGGCGGAGCGCCAGAAAAGGCCCCAAGATGGGATCTCACGGGTACAGAAAGTTGCGGCAGTGGAAATAGGGTTTCGTCGTGCTCCTGGATGTTTTCGGGGTATATGAGCATATATAGGAGAAGGAAGTCGGTCAGGGGAGCCACGAGGGGCCCGCGAGGGTGGGGGCGCGCCCAGGGGGGCAGGGCGCGCCTCCCTACCTTGTGGCCTCCTCGTATGTTTCTTGACGTCCACTCCGAGTCCTCTAGATCACGTTTGTTCCAAAAATCATTCTTCCAAAGGTTTCATTCTGTTTGGACTCCGTTTGATATTCCTTTTCTGCGAAACACTGAAATAGGCAAAAAAACAGCAATTTGGGCAGGGCCTCCGGTTAATAGGTTAGTCCCAAAAATAATATAAAAGTGTATAAATTAGCCCATTGAACATCCAAAACCGATAATATAATAGCATGAAACAATCAAAAATTATAGATACGTTGGAGACGTATCAGTTCCTACCTTCACCTGGTCGTCAATCGTAACATAGTCGCCGGCGCGGACGTCGTTGTCCATATCCAGCAACGCGGTCCACCAAGATGCCAGAGAATGATGCAGACACCCGCTGATCCATTCCCCATGGCCATCTCGAAAATCCACTGCCCAACGCAATCCCTCCTCCACACGCGCATCCGCCTCACACGCAACCTCAATCTGATCGGGTGGATGAGATCGGGCTGTGCCACGAGAGATGACGAGGACGAGGCGATCGGCGGTGGTTGCGGCAAAACAGCGGCCTGCGACGAATAATGCGGTGGCGCCTCCGGTGGTCGCCCGCTCCGCCCGGAGTCCATCTCTGCAGCTTGACTATGTTGATCTCTAGTACTCCTACTGTCCCATAATATAATATAAGAACGCTTTTTACAATAGTGTAGTGTTAAAAACACTCTTATACCATGTCCATGTGGACACATAGTATTGCATCACAAATTAAGAATATAATCCTTACAGCCTGCTTAGATCTAGTCTAAGTCAAAAGACAATTACGGAGGAAATAGAAGGACTTGACTAACTTCCACACGTTCGATACATTGTAACACATCCGAACGATTTCAAAATCAACGAGCCGGTTTCTAATTCTTTTCTAAGTCTGCATGCATGCATATAAATAGAAATGATGACATGAACAAGAATATCAAAAAATTTAAAATTTAAAATGTTTTATAGCTCAAATCATTGGTCCGGTCGAAAAAAATTCACATAAAAGAGCCGTCGGGACGAGACCTTCGAAATTAGATCTTATGTTGATATGTTCCAACAACTTTTCTTTTGGGTAAAAAGTTACCTCGCTGGGGCATGTAAGTTATCACGTCTATGGTAGATAAGTTACCGCAATGTTTACATAGGCAAATTTTGGGCATTAAAATGATTTCCTCCAACTTTCTCCCCACATGCAAATGCACTAAAAGTGCAGAAAAGATAATGTCATCGCTGATTCTACCATTTTGAAACTTCAAAAATCTTTTGTAGCTCAATCCGTTTGTCCGATTCAAAAAAAGTTTTCAGAAAAACAAAATCCACGGTGGCAAGTTCTTCGAAACAAGATCCCGTGTTGGTATGTTCCGACGATTTTTTTTTCTAGATCGAAAGTTACCATGTGTGGGCTAAGTAAGCTATCAACTCTATTATGCGTATATTACCATGTTATTTGCACATATATTATCGGAACTATGTTTTCAATAAAAAATACTCCTAGGTCAAAGTTATCACGGTGTTTTGTACCTAACAACTGTGATGCGTATATTACCTTGCTATTTACACAGAAGTAGCCGGGATATGTTTTCAACAATTTTTTCCCCGGGTCAAAGTTATAGTGATGTTTGTAGATAATTAAGTTATCAGGCCTGGGAGGATATATTATCATGCTATTTATACAGAAGTTATTGCCGATATGTTCTCAACAACTTTTTTCCATAGGTCAAAATTATCATAGTGTTTGTACGAAAGTTATTAGGCGTGGGAGCTTATATTATCATGCTATTTACTCAAAATTTATTGATGGTATGTTCTTAACATATTATTTTTTTGGGTCAAAGTTAATGTTGTGTTTGTACCTAAGTTATTAGCTCCAAGAGAGTATATTATCATCCTATTTCCACATAAGTTACCGGTGGATAGTTTTCAACAAGAAATATTCATGGGTCAAAGTTATCGTGCTGTTTGTACCTAAGTTATCAGGCCCGGTGGTACATATTATCATGCCATTTATGAAAAAGTTATCGGTGGAAATCTTTTAACATCTCCCTCCCCCCCCCCCTCGGGTCAGAGTTAAGGTGGTGTTCGTATCTGATTGTCATATCCGCGGTACGTACATTACCATGTGATTTATAGATAAGTTACCAGGCAGTTTCCAACAACTTTTCTCCTGGTTCAAAATTATTGTGGTGTTTGTACGTAAATTATCAGGCCTGGGAGCGTAGATTTATCATATTATTTACATAGAAGTTAAAGGTGCTATGTTTTTACGATATTTTTTCCCCGGCCAAAATTTCCGTGGTGTTTATACCTAAGTTATCAGATCTGTGATGTGTATATTACCATGCGATGTACAAATAAGTTATCAGGTCTGTTGGAGATGCTCTAATAGATTAGAAACTTGCTTTTCACATTCTTTAGGAACATCGTGAAAACAGTACCGATGCGCACAGGAACCATACTTCACATATACTCACACCAAAAATGCTAAACCCACATAACCACCTACAAAAGTTTATGTAACTTGCCAAATCCTGGTCCTAATCCTTGCCCCTTCACCCCACATCCAATCCTAATCCTACAAATCAACATGCAAGTAAAACAACTACGTAACGCTTCATGGGTCTAGCATTTCTCATACTCACCGATATATAGTTCACGGAGGACCGATGTCTTGGAACTCCAAAATTCGCATATCAAGCGTCTAGCTGAACGCTGCTGATTGCGGGTGAACATACTTTTCTCGACATCCTTGGAAAATACTATACTAGAACAAATATTCTTTATCCAACATACATGCACTTAATTCCAATTTTGTGGCCCATCTCTAGAAAAAAAACTGAGCATCAAGTTCTATTCTCAAATCCCCATTGATATGTCCTTAACTATTCATATAAAAATCGAGGAATAAATAGCGTGCTATACAAAATAGCGCTGTCCATTAAAATATGCTTTTAGCATTCTATAACACCCTATAACGTGCTATTAGCGAGACATTGTACACTTGTTTATTTAGCGAGACAATTGTCTACATGCTATAGCGTGCTATTATCGACCCTAAAGCGTGCTATTTTTTAGTAATAAAAGCATGAAGTACTAGTTAAACGAAGCAAAGCATTGCTTGCCCTCCCTATCGAAAAAGGACACGACAAGGGATGATGCTATAATATATGGTCTAGAGTGTACTCAACAGAGCATAGATATGATATAGTTTCACACCCGCAACATGAAAAGGAATCATGCTTGTGACATGCGAACCATGAGATTTTGATCAAAAAATGGACCATTTGTATCAAATGCATTCAATACAATCTTATCAATATGAAGATGGTTTATTGTATAACTAGATTCTTTAATGTTCCAATGTAGTGTTTTTTCCCACCACAAAAATGCAATGTGTTTAATTATATGCTTACATACAACATCATTGGAAACCATGTGTGCTTGCCATGTTTCTTAAATAGCACCCGAGTCTATTTCCTTTTTGAGAACCCATTTCATCCTCTTATTGTTTTTCTTTGAATTCATATCTCGACATAGAGAAACTATAACCCTTTACTATGTGGACATCATGGTTGATCGGACTTGCCAGAAACCACATTCATTCCACTATTGCTTTGATAGGCTCCTTCTTTCACTTGCTTGTCTTCACCGTAACCTGTCGGTCTTGACATGATGCCTTTGCCTCATATACATCAAAATCTACTTTCTCGACACTGTTCTCATCATTCCTCTTCCAACCCAACGATACTGGGCAATCTCCACAACGGCCTTGTCATATCAATGATCTTGGTAGCCCGTACTTGCACCTTTATCATCAGATCATATAGTTACACTTTTTCTGGTATTTAATGATCTCAGAGTCCTCCGGGTAGCTTTTTCTCTCTGTGTGTGCTTCTTACGTTCATCTCATCTTCTCCAACAATAGATCCGTCTCATTGTTCATGTCTTCGTAGGTGTTATTGTTTCACCTGCGGAATACACAAAGGTTGACTTCAATGACCTCATGTGTTTCCCAGCATCACCCAACCCACACCTCCTTATCACAAATTGACCCCACAGTTTCTGTCAAAGTGTTCATAATCACTTATGGTTGATGCTTAGTCCTTGAAGTGGGATGGTCAAGAAGATTGAGGCCCTTGAAGGTCAGGTCTTTGCCATGGACTTTGGTGTCATGTTCTTTGATATGCATTGGCACTTCAGATCAGATTATAGAATATGAAAAATCTTTGGGAGAAAATCTCCAAACAACATCTTGCTAATGTATGTCCGCTCGCGTGTGGCCATGCTTCTCTTAGTGCAAGATTGTGAACATGATATTTTGGGTTATTTTTTATATCATGCTTGGTTTTGTATTGGAACTACATATTTAGTGTGAAAATGCATCATGTACAACCGGAGTTGTACACTAGTAGTTGTGTATTTAGATGCATTTTCGCAAAAATAAGACAACCTCGGAGTTCTACATCTATTGATACACACATCATGGAACTGATATATCATTATTATACTTTGCATTATAAGAATACAAAGTGTTACAAAGCATTAATAAATAAGTGACTATTTAAGCTAAAAGAGCTATTGAACATAAGTTTCTTAGTAGTTAATTCTACAATCTTTAACTTAGATAAGTTATCATTGAGGGGGACTATTGAAATGACATGGTAACTACATCACATGTTTATGTTTGCCAATTATCTCTCAATGTAGATAGGTCTTGGATACCAAGGTAAGTAAGCTCAATAGTCCACCCAAATTATTAACACAAACAAAGATAGCTAAACAGGATTGAAACAAAACAGTATTGAGCTGTATATATAGACGCGGCTCTTACGCGATCGTACAAATGCTTCACCAATTGCTGTATTTTTTGATTAAAAAATTCGTCACTATATATGTTAGGTTTGTTAGGCTAAGATCGGAATGGTTTCATTCTCATGGTTTCCAAGGAATATTCCACTTAGGCTTGCTTATATTTACATTTGCCGTGTGTGCTACAAATGTCGAAAAACTACCGCACTCACAACAGAAGTAAATGATCACACAGTAGGAATGTGATGTTTGGTGAAGCAATGATGATGTCTTGGACACTGCCCACTCACAAAGTTGGTCATTAGCTGACCTCCTATATTTAACTAGCTTATTTCCCACGTAGCAGGATCCCTATTAGTTGGTGTCTAGTGGAGGATGACAAAGTGTGTGAGCAGAGCACCAATGACTAGGAGATGAATCATACTGACTGTCACAAAGCGCGATATGGCGGGGGAATGAGATGTATTGGAAATTCGGGTTGGGGGCACATATAGTATCCGAGTCCAACAATGAACAAGGAATGTAGCTAGAATTGAACAAGTTGTAGCTATTATTACTTTCCAGGAAAACACATCATAGATCTATGTTGTCTAGTCGGTGCGGTCGAGTCAGGATGAGATACAACCGTAGGTTCCTCAGTCCATGAAGTGGCATACAAGTGCATCTAATCATGTCATAGTCTACTACACTGTAGTGTCAATGTAACCCTGAATGGCCTTCTCTTATTTATATCTACATACAAGGACACTTTTAGTAAACGCACAATGTGGTTCAACTACAGAAATCACTAATTACCACATGGTGTGATTTGGACATCTCTGATAAAGTTACACCCATTCCTATACCTACATCAACTATTCCACCGGTACCAATGATGAGGGCTTGTTCTTTGGGACCTCGGATTTAAGTATAGAAAATGACAGTCTTTTGGGAGAAAATCACCATACAACATCTTTGCTAACCTATATTTACTGACTTGTGGTTATGCGCGCTTCTTTTGGTGCAAGATTGCAGAAATTATATTTTGAGTAATTCTTATATCATTATTGGTCGTGTATGAGAACTAGATATTTTAGTGCCAAAATGCATCATGTACTTCAAGCATTATACACCAGGTGCAATACCCAGAGATGCATATTTTTCCCGGAAAAGAAATAACCTACAGCGTCTGCAATGATTGAGGCACACATAATGAAACTGATGACAGTCATGGTATTTTGAGTTACAATAGCCTATAATTTACTTGTCAATAGAAGAATATTTAGTGTAGTAGTGCATCAAAGCAAGTATTTATGTTAGTCTTTTCAGCGCAATTAGGAAAAGCTATTGCAATTATGTTTTGGTACTCTTTTACTTAGATAGGTTGTTATTGAGGGGGCGGGGGGGGGGGGGGTGTCGAAATATAGTAGTAGAAACCTCACATATTTAAGTTAGCCATGTCTCCGCCGATTTAGAAAGGTCTTGGAGATCAAGGTTACTAAACAACATATTTAAAAAAATACAATTAAATCAGATTGAAACAAGACAATATTGAGCAATTTTTTTGGTAAATAATCCATGCATGGCTATATATGATAGGACGAGTTCGGAATGGCTCCATTGCAATGGTTTGCTAGTCCGCTTAGGGTTGCTGATATCTGTCGGGAGCTGCACCACATTAGTTGGCATGTGATGTTTGGTGAAGTAAGTATGATACGTTGGCAACAAAAATAACATTATTCAGTAGCCGACTTCCTATAAATAACTATCATATTGCCCATGCAGCGGAATCAAATTTAGTTGGTAAGAAATAGTGATGAAATAGGGCGCAAGTACCTGCGTCCACAGGCGACCATACAAAAATGTTCTTTTCCAGACAAAAAAAATCTCTTTTATGATTAAAAAACCCTGTATCTTTTTGACAACCTTTTTAACAACTCTTCATGTATTTAAGAAACTAGATGATACCCCGCACGTTGTTGCGGGAATATTTTGCAACATATTTCAATGTGATTCGTTGCATGAAACATGAATATTTGAAGTAATACTATAAAAAACTAAAATGAAAATACATATAATTTATTATGTTTGCTTACTATATAGTTGTAAAATATTTATTAAGTATGAATAGCATAATAAATTGAAAATTCTCATGTATTTTTGCATGTTTGGATGGGTCTCTTTCCATGCATGTTTCATGATGACGTGTCATGCTTGCAAATTGAGACATATGGTAGTGGGGGTGGGCCTTTTCTCATGCATGTTGTAAGATGATGTGGCATGCTTGCATGTTGAGAGAAATAGTTAGTGGGGGCTAGCTATTTAGATATAGAAGATATGCATGTGAAAAAGTGTTCAAGAGTTACCCTAAGTTGGTGATTCTGAAACTGAAAACAGCCACTGATGCACACATTGTCTCTGTAGTGTGCTAATGTGTCATCGTTTGTTTTTGTCATTTTTTTACTCACCCTTAACAACACTCAATTCCGAACATGACATGAATAAATGCATGATCACTTGCCCATTTTTTGTACGGATTAAATCTACATGCAAGACATGTTGAAATAGAACACACCTGTAGAATCTTAAACTGCGCTTTTATAGGTTAAGACCATCTTTGTTTGGCTGTAGCTACAAATTTTCAGATTATAGGCTATTTTTTGTAAATTAAGAGTGTGTGGTATTTTTTTTCTCCCGTCGCAATACATGGGCCTTTTTGCTAGTCATTAATAATATGAATAAGATGCAACAATGAATGAGACTAATTGGTCATTCGAATCTGGGAATGCATACAAACCTAGTCCGAGCAGAGATGATTAAGATAGCAATGCATTGTTTTTAGTTTCTAGGTGAAGGCATCACAACTCTGTGCTATCTAGTTGATGTGATTCAACCCAGATAATCCTGCCATGTATTTCATCACTAGAGTGGTATATGAGTGGATCTAACCATGTCTCGGTCTGCTATGTCATTCTTTACATGTAATCCTCGATGGTCTCGTGTGATTCACACAAGGACCTATGTATTCGCGGTGACACGATCTAGTTCAGCTAAACAAGTGACATGTTGTCTGAGCCAAAAGCTCTTGTAGCTCATGAATTTAATAAGCACTCAGTAGCTCGGCTCGTTAAGGTCGTAGCTCATCTCTTTTTTAACTTAACAAATCACTAGTTTCATCTTTTTTAATTTAATGAGCTTGACAAACGAGGTAAATAAGTTTCACCAGCAGCTCCTTATGGCCGTTAATCCAGTAGAAAGCATGTTCTTGTCTTAAATGGGAACATTTTACATGTGGCACTACAACCTATCTATCAATATAATCAAACCAACCTAGCTCATAGGAGGCAACAACCAGGGCACCTCCAAGTGTGACCACCGTACCCCTTTGTTAAAATCACAACCGAACTCTGGTCCTATAGTTAAGAACATCCAATAGCTGAAATAAGGGGTAGCACATATTACCAAGATTTCATGAGAACTCGTGGGCTTAAGGAGATTCAAACAAACTTATGGCCTATGTTATTGATGCACACGGTGGCAACCTTCTCTTACTTGTGCAATCATACTTCAATACTTCAGGACGGAGTTTGAGATGATGTGCGATTGATGGGTTGTAAGGCATGATGCACTTTTGCTCATTAAACTAGCAATGCACATTTAGCGAAAATATCCACCCCCTTGCTTCATGCCCACAAAGTCCGGACTTCTCGCCAACCATGCATCACACAACAACTCATCCTCCCTCAATGAGTACCCCACCATTGTGCTTGCCCAAAGAAACAATGAAGCGTAAAAAAGTTCAATGGCATTTGGCCGAACAATTCCAGGGAATGGTGTCATTCTTGGACGATGTCGGCAGGGGGTGGAGGATATTTGGCTGCATATGCATCCGGGGTGGACGGCGGCGTAGTCGAAGGCTGGCAGGCGTGTGTCTGGGGGTATCATACAATGCTGGGCTGCGGCCGGAGTGGAGAGTGGCGGCGTCGGGCTAGGAGGTTGCAAATACACAGTAAGCGCGGGAGCTATATCTCACGTTATGCGAGATTTTAGCTACTCTCGCATTTAGCTCCCCTGTTTATTTTGATATGTTCCTAGAGAAAACTAAGTTGAAAGATGTTAGTAGCAAAGATGCGGATTAGCTCTGTGATCTGAGGATTATCCTCATTGCTGCACAGAAGAATTATGTCCTTGATGCACCGCTAGGTGACAGACCTATTGCAGGAGCATATGCAGACGTTATGAACGTTTGGCAAAGCTCGGTATGATGACTACTTGATAGTTTAGTGCACCATGCTTTACGTCTAAGAATCGGGGCTTTAAATACGTTTTGAACGCCATGGAGCATATGAGATGTTCCAAGAGTTGAAATTAGTATTTCAGACTCATGCCCATGTCAAAAGGTATGAGACCTATGACAAGTACTTTTCCTACAAGATGGAGGAGAATTGCTCAGCTAGTGAGCATGTGCTCAGAATGTCTTGAGTACTACAATCACTTGAATCAAGTGGGAGTTAATCTTCCAGATAAAATAGTGATTGACAGAGTTCTCTAGTCACTATCACCAAGTTACTAGAACTTCATGATTAACTATAATACGCAAGGGATAACGGAAATGATTCCCAAGCTCTTCGTGATGCAGAAATCGACGAAGGTAGGAATCAAGAAAAACATCAAGTGTTGATGGTTGACAAGACCACTAGTTTCAAGAAAGGGGGCAAAGGGAAGAAGGGGAAGTTCAAGAAGAACGGCAAGCAAGTTGCTGCTCGAGTGAAGAAGCCCAAGTCTGGACCTAAGCCTGAGACTAAGTGCTTCTACTACAAAGGGACTGGTCACTGGAAGCGGAACTACCCCAAGTAATTGGCGGGTAAGAAGGATGGCAAAGTGAACATATGTATATGTGTTATTGATGTGTGCTCTACTAGTGTTTATAGAAACCCCTCAGTATTTGATACTAGTTCATTTGCTAAGAGTAGAAACTCGAAACGGGAGTTACAGAATGAACAGAAACTAGTTAAGGGTGAAGTGACGATGTGTGTTGGAAGTAGTTCCAAGATTGATATGATCATCATCGCACACTCCCTATACTTTCGAGATTAGTGTTGAACCTAAGTAAGTGTTATTTGGTGTTTGCGTTGAGCATGAATATGATTTGATCATGTTTATTGCAATACGGTTATTCATTTAAAGTCAGAGAATAATTGTTGTTCTGTTTACATGAATAAAACCTTCAATGGTCATACACCCAATGAAAATAGTTTGTTGGATCTCGATCGTAGTGATAGACATATTCATAATATTGAAGCCAAAAGATGCAAAGTTAATAATGATAGTGCAACTAGTATGTGGCACTGCCATTTAGGTCATATTGGTGTAAAGCGCATGAAGAAACTCCATGCTGATGGGCTTTTTGGAATCACTTGATGCTTGCGAACCATGCCTCATGGGCAAGATGACTAAGACTCCGTTCTCCGGAACAATGGAGAGAGCCACTGACTTGTTGGAAAGAATACATACCGATGTATGCGGTCCAATGAGTGTTGAGGCTCATGGCGGGTATCATTGTTTTCTGACCTTCACAGATGATTTGAGCAGATATGGGTATATCTACTTGATGAAACATAAGTCTGAAACATTTTGAAAAGTTCAAAGAATTTTAGAGTGAAGTAGAAAATCATCGTGACAAGAAAATGAAGTTTCTACGATCTAACCGCGGAGACAAATATTTGAGGTACGAGTATGGTCTTCAATTAAAACAATGTGGAATAGTTTCACAAATTCGGGCCACCTGGAACACCACAGCATAATGGTGTGTCCGAACATCATAAACGTACTTTGTTGGATATAATGCAATCTATGATGTTTCTTACCGATTTACCACTATAGTTTTGGGGTTATGCATTAGAGACAGATGCATTCACGTTAAAAAGGGCACCATATAAATCCGTTGAGACAACACCGTATGAACTGTGGTTTGGCAAGAAACCAAAGTTATCGTTTCTTAAAGTTTGGGGTTGCGATGCTTATGTGAAAAAGTTTCATCCTGATAAGCTCAAACCCAAATCGGAAAAATGTGTCTTCATAGGATACCCAAAGGAGACAGTTGGGTACACCTTCTATCACAGATCCGAAGGCAAGACATTCGTTGCTAAGAATGGATCCTTTCTAGAGAAGGAGTTTCTCTCGAAAGAAGTGAGTGGGAGGAAAGTAGAACTTGATGAGGTAACTATACCTGCTCCCTTAATGGAAAGTAGTTCATCACAGAAATTCTATTCCTGTGACTCCTACACCAATTAGTGAGGAAGCTAATGATGATAATCATGTAACTTCAGATCAAGTTACTACCGAACCTTGTAGGTCAACTAGAGTGAGATCCACACCAGAGTGGTACGGTAATCCTGTTATGGAGGTCATGTTACTTGACCATGACGAACCTACGAACTATGAAGAAGCGATGGTGAGCCCAGAGTCCGCGAAATGGCTTGAGGGCATGAAATCTGAGATGGGATCCATCTATGAGAACAAAGTGTAGGACTTTGGTTGACTTGCCCGATGATCGGCAAGCCATAGAAAATAAATGGATCTTCAAGAGGAATACGGACGCTGATAGTAGTGTTACTATCTACAAAGCTAGACTTGTCGAAAAAGGTTTTTGACAAAGTTCAAGGTGTTGACTACGATGAGTTTTTCTCACTCGTAGCGATGCTTAAGTCTGTCCGAATCATGTTAGCAAATTGCCACATTTTATAAAATCTGGCAAATGGATAAACAAAATTGCATTCCTTAATGGATTTATTAAAGAAGAGTTGTATATGATGCAACCAGAAGGTCTTTGTCAATCTTAAAGGTGCTAACAAAATATGCAAGCTCCAGCGATCCATCTATGGATAGGTGCAAGCATCTCGGAGTTGGAATATACGCTTTGATAAGTTGATCAAAGCATATAGTTTTATACAGACTTGCGGTGAAGCCTGTATTTACAAGAAAGTGAGTGGGAGCACTACAACATTTCTGATAAGTATATATGAATGACATATTGTTGATCGGAAATAATGTAGAATTATTCTGCAATGCATAAAGGAGTGTTTGAAAGGAGTTTTTCAAAGAAAGACCTCGGTGAAGCTGCTTACATATTGAGCATCAAGATCTATAGAGATAGGTCAAGACGCTTGATAAGTTTTTTCAATGAGTACATACCTTGACAAGATTTTGAAGTAGTTCAAAATGAAACAGTCAAAGAAAGAGTTCTTGCTGTGTTACAAGGTGTGAAATTGAGTAAGACACAAAGCCCGACCACGGCAGAAGATAGAAAGAGAATGAAAGTCATTCCCTATGCCTCAGACATAAATTCTATAAAGTATGCCATGCTGTGTACCAGATCTATTGTATACCCTACACTGATTTTGGCAAGGGAGTACAATAGTGATCTAGGAGTAGATCGCTGGACAGCGGTCAAAATTATCCTTAGTGGAATAAGGATATGTTTCTCGATTATGGAGGTGACAAAAAGGTTCGTCGTAAAGGGTTACGTCGATGCAAGTTTTGACACTGACCCAGATGACTCTAAGTCTCAATCTGGATACATATTGAAAGTGGGAGCAATTAGCTAGAGTAGCTCCGTGCAGAGCATTGTTGACATAGAAATTTGCAAAATACATACGGATCTGAATGTGGCAGACCCGTTGACTAAACTTCTCTCACAAGCAAAACATGAACACACCTTAGTACTCTTTGGGTGTTAATCACATAGCAATGTGAACTAGATTATTGACTCTAGTAAACCCTTTGGGTGTTGGCACATGACGATGTGAACTATGGGTGTTAATCACATCGTGATGTAAACTATTGGTGTTAAATCACATGGCGATGTGAACTAGATTATTGACTCTAGTGCAAGTGGGAGACTGAAGGAAATATGCCCTAGAGACAATAATAAAGTTATTATTTATTTCCTTATTTCTCATGATAAATGTTTATTATTCATGCTAAAATTGTATGAACCGGAAACGTAATACATGTGTGAATACATAGACAAACTGAGTGTCACTAGTATTCCTCTACTTGACTAGCTCATTGATCAAAGATGGTTATGTTTCCTAGCCATAGACATGAGTTGTCATTTGATTAACGGGATCACATCATTAGGAGAATGATGTGATTGACTTGACCCATTCCGTTAGCTTAGCACTTGATCATTTAGTATGTTGCTATTGCTTTCTTCATGACTTATACATGTTCCTATGACTATGAGATTATGCAACTCCCGTTTACCGGAGGAACACTTTGTGTGCTACCAAATGTCACAACGTAATTGGGTGATTATAAAGGTGCTCTACAGGTGTCTCCGAAGGTACTTGTTCGGTTGACGTATTTCGAGATTAGCATTTGTCACTCCGATTGTCGGAGAGGTATCTCTGGGACCACTCGGTAATGCACATCACTATAAGACTTGCAAGCATTGTAACTAATGAGTTAGTTACGGGATGATGTTTTACGGAACGAGTAAAGAGACTTGCCGGTAACGAGATTGAACTAGGTATTGAGATACCGACGATCAAATCTCGGGCAAGTAACATACCGATGACAAAGGAAACAATGTATGTTGTTATGCGGTTTGACCGATAAAGATCCTCGTAGAATATGTGGGAGCCAATATGAGCATCCAGGTTCTGCTATTGGTTATTGACCGGAGACGTGTCTCGGTCATGTCCACATAGTTTTCGAACCCGTAGGGTCCGCACGCTTAAAGTTTGATGACGGTTATATTGTGAGTTTATGTGTTTTGATGTACCGAAGATAGTTCGGAGTCCCGGATATGATCACGGACATGATGATGAGTCTCGAAATGGTCGAGACATGAAGATTGATATATTGGACGACTATATTCGGACACCGGAATGGTTCCGGGGGTTATCGGATATATATCGGAGTAGCGGGGGTTACCGAACCCCCCCCCCCCCCAGGAACTGATGGGCCTTGTTGGGCCCTAGTGGAGAGAGAGAGGGGCCGGCCAGGGCAAGAGGCGCGCCCCCTCCCCTTGAGTCCGAATAGGACAAGGAAGGGGGGCGCCCCCTTGCCTTTCCCCTCTCCCACTCCTTCCTTCCCCCTGCTTCTTGGACTAGGAAAGGGAGGGGCAAACCTACTTGGAGTAGGTTTCCCCCTCCTAGGGCGCGCCACCCCCTTGGCCGGCCCTCTCTTCCTCCCCCCTTTATGTACGGAGGAGGGGGGCACCCCATAGACACAACAATTGATCCCTTGGATCTCTTAGCCGTGTGCGGTGCCCCCCTCCACCATAGTCCACCTCGATAATATCGTAGCGGTGCTTAGGCAAAGCCCTGCGTCGGTAAAACATCATCATCGTCACCACGCCGTCGTGCTGACGGAACTCTCCCTCAAAGCTCGGCTGGATCGGAGTTCGAGGGACGTCATCGAGCTGGACGTGTGCTGAACTCGGAGGTGCCGTACGTTCGGTACTTGATCGGTCGGATCGTGAAGACGTACGACTACATCAACCGCGTTGTGCTAACGCTTCCGCTTTCGGTCTACGAGGGTACGTGGACAACACTATCCCCTCTCGTTGCTATGCATCACCATGATCATGTGTGTGCGTAGGAAATTTTTTGAAATTACTACGTTACCCAACACACATCGTCATGTGACCAACACCCAAAGGGTTTACTATAGGCAATAATCTAGTTCACATCGCTATGTGATTAACACCCAAAGTGTACTAAGGTGTGATCATGTTTTGCTTGTGATAGAAATTTAGTCAACGGGTCTGCCACATACAGAGCCATATGTATTTTGCAAATATTCTATGTGTACAATACTCTGCACGGAGCTACTCTAGCTAATAGCTCCCACTTTCAATATGTATCTAGATCGAGCTTAGAGTCATCCAGATCGGTGTCAAAGCTTGCATCGACGTAACTCTTTACGACGAACCTTTTGTCACCTCCATAATCGAGAAACATATCCTTATTCCATTAAAGATAATTTTGACCACTGTCCAGTGATCTACTCCTAGATCACTATTGTACTCCCTTGCCAAACTTAGTTTAGGGTATACAATAGATCTGGTACACAGCATGGCATATTTTATAGAACCTGTGGCTGAGGCATAGGGAATGACTTTCATTCTCTTTCTATCTTCTGCCGTGGTCGGGCTTTGAGTCTTACTCAATTTCACACCTTGTAACACAGGCAAGAACTCTTTCTTTGACTGTTCCATTTTGAACTACTTCAAAATCTTGTCAAGGTATGTACTCATTGAAAAAACTTATCAAGTGTCTTGATCTATCTCTATAGATCTTGATGCTCAATATGTAAGCAGCTTCACCGAGGTCTTTCTTTAAAAAACTCCTTTCAAATACTCCTTTATGCTTTCCAGAAAATTCTACATTATTTCCGATCAAAAATATGTCATTCACATATACTTATCAGAAATGTTGTAGTGCTCCCACTCACTTTCTTGTAAATACAGGCTTCACCGCAAGTCTGTATAAAACTATATGCTTTGATCAATTCATCAAAGCGTATATTCCAACTCCGAGATGCTTGCACCAGTCCATAGATGGATCGCTGGAGCTTGCACACTTTGTTAGCATCCTTTGGATCGATAAAACCTTCAAGTTGCATCATATACAACTCTTCTTCCAGAAATCCATTCAGGAAAGCAGTCTTTACATCCATTTGCCAAATTTCATAATCATAAAATGCGGCAATTGCTAACATGATTCGGACGGACTTAAGCATCGCTACGGGTGAGAAAGTCTCATCGTAGTCAACTCCTTGAACTTTGTCAAAAACCTTTTTCGACAAGTCTAGCTTTGTAGATAGTAACACTACTATCAGCGTCCGTCTTTCTCTTGAAGATCCATTTATTTTCTATGGCTTGCCGATCATCGAGCAAGTCAACCAAAGTCCACACTTTGTTCTCATACATGGATCCAATCTCAGATTTCATGGCCTCAAGCCATTTCGCGGAATCTGGGCTCATCATCGCTTCCTCATAATTTGTAGGTTCATCATGGTCAAGTAACATGACCTCCAGAACAGGATTACCGTACCACTCTGGTGCGGATCTTACTCTGGTTATCCTACGAGGTTCGGTAGTAACGATCTGAAGTTATATGATCATCATCATTAGCTTCCTCACTAATTGGTGTAGGAGTCACAGGAACAGATTTCTGTGATGAACTACTTTCCAATAAGGGAGCAGGTACAGTCACCTCATCAAGTTCTACTTTCCTCCCACTCAATTCTTTCGAGAGAAACTCCTTCTTTAGAAAGGATCCATTTTCAGCAACAAAAATCTTGCCTTCGGATCTATGATAGAAGGTGTACCCAACTGTCTCCTTTGGGTATCCTATGAAGACACATTTTTCCGATTTGGGTTCGAGCTTATCAGGATGAAACTTTTTCACATAAGCATCGCAACCCCAAACTTTAAGAAACGATAACTTTGGTTTCTTGCCAAACCACAGTTCATACGGTGTCGTCTCAACGGATTTAGATGGTGCCCTTTTAACGTGAATGCAGCTGTCTCTAATGCATAACCCCAAAACGATAGTGGTAAATCGGTAAGAAACATCATAGATTGCACTATATCCAATAAAGTTCTGTTATGACGTTTGGACACACCATTATGCTGTGGTGTTCTAGGTGGCACGAATTTGTGAAACTATTCCACGTTGTTTTAATTGAAGACCAAACTCGTAACTCAAATATTCGTCTCCGCAATCAGAACATAGAAACTTTATTTTCTTGTCACGATGATTTTCCACTTCACTCTGAAATTCTTTGAACTTTTCAAATGTTTCAGACTTATGTTTCATCAAGTAGATATACCCATATCTGCTCAAATCATCTGTGAAGGTCAGAAAATAACGATACCCGCCGCAAGCCTCAACACTCAACGGATCGCATACATCAGTATGTATTATTTCCAATAAGTCAGTTGCTCGCTCCATTGTTCCGGAGAACGGAATCTTAGTCATCTTGCCCACAAGGCATGGTTCGCAAGCATCAAGTGATTCATAATCAAGTGATTCCAAAATCCCATCAGCATGGAGTTTCTTCATGCGCTTTACACCAATATAACCTAAACGGCAGTGCCACAAAAAGGTGCACTATCATTATTAACTTTGTATCTTTTGGCTTCAATATTATGAATATGTGTATCACTACGATCGAGATCCAACAAACCATTTTCATTGGGTGTATGACCATAGAAGGTTTTATTCATGTAAACAGAACAACAATTATTCTCTAACTTAAATGAATAACCGTATTGCAATAAACATGATCAAATCATATTCATGCTCAACGCAAACACCAAATAACACTTATTTAGGTTCAACACTAATCCCGGAAGTATAGGTAGTGTGCGATGATGATCATATCAATCTTGGAACCACTTCCAACAAACATCGTCACTTCACCTTTAACTAGTCTCTGTTCATTCTGCAACTCCCGTTTTGAGTTACTACTTTTAGCAACTGAACCAGTATCAAATACCAAGGGGTTGCTATAAACACTAGTAAAGTACACATCAATAACATGTATATCAAATATACTTATGTTCAGTTGGCCATCCTTCCTATCCGCCAATTACTTGGGGTAGTTCCGCTTCCAGTGACCAGTCCCTTTGCAGTAGATGCACTAAGTCTCAGGCTTAGGTCCAGACTTGGGCTTCTTCACTCGAGCAGCAACTTGCTTGCCGTTATTTTTGAAGTTCCCCTTCTTCCCTTTGCCCCTTTTCTTGAAACTAGTGGTCTTGTTAATCATCAACACTTGATGCTCTTTCTTCATTTCTACCTTCATCGATTTCATCATCATGAAAAGCTCGGGAATCGTTTTCGTCATCCCTTGCATACTATAGTTCATCACGAAGTTCTACTAACTTGGTGATGGTGACTAGAGAATTATGTCAATCACTATTTTATCTGGAAGATTAACCCCCACTTGATTCAGGCGATTGTAGTACCCAGACAATCTGAGCACATGCTCACTACTTGAGCTATTCTCCTCCATCTTTTAGCTATACAACTTGTTGGAGACTTCATATCTCTCAACTCGGGTATTTGCTTGAAATATTAACTTCAACTCCTAGAACATCTCATATGGTCCATGACGTTCAAAACGTCTTTGAAGTCCCAATTCTAAGCCGTTTAAGCATGGTGCACTAAACTATCATGTAGTCATCATATTGAGCTGGCCAAACGTTCATAACGTCTGCATCTGCTCCTGCAGTAGGTCTATCACCTAGCGGTGCATCAAGGACATAATTGTTCTGTGCAGCAATGAGGATAATCCTCAGATCACGGAATCCAATCCGCATCATTGCTACTAACATTTTTCAACATAGTTTTTCTCTAGGAACACAATAAACGGGGAGCAACATCGCGAGCTATTGATCTACAACATAGATATGCTAATACTACCAGGACTAAGTTCATGATAAATTAAAGTTCAATTAATCATATTACTTAAGAACTCCCACTTAGATAGACATCCCTCTAATCATCTAAGTGATCACGTGATCCAAATCAACTAAACCATGTCCGATCATCATGTGAGATGGAGTAGTTTTCAATGGTGAACATCACTGTGTTGATCATATCTTCTATATGATTCACGCTCGACCTTTCGGTCTCAGTGTTTCGAGGTCATATCTGCATATGCTAGGCTCATCAAGTTTAACCTGAGTATTCCGCGTGTGCAAAACTGTCTTGCACCCATTGTAGATGGACGTAGAGCTTATCAAACCCGATCATCACGTGGTGTCTGGGCACGACGAACTTTGGCAACGGTGCATACTTAGGGAGAACACTTTTATCTTGAAATTTAGTGAGAGATCATCTTATAATGCTACCGCCGAACTAAGCAAAATAAGATGTATAAAAGATAAACATCACATGCAATCATAATATGTGACATGATATGGCCATCATCATTTCGTGCCTTTGATCTCCATCTCCAAAGCATCGTCATGATCTCCATCGTCACCGGCATGATACCATGATCTCCATCATCTTGATCTATACCAATGTGTCGTCACATGGTCGTCTCGCCAACTATTGCTCTTGCAACTATTGCTATCGCATAGCGATAAAGTAAAGCAATTATTTGGTGCTTGCATCTTATGCAATAGAGAGACAACCATAAGGCTTTTGCCAGTTGCCGATAACTTCAACAAAACATGATCGTCTCATACAACAACTTATATCTCATCATGTCTTGACCATATCACATCACAACATGCCCTGCAGAAACAAGTTAGACGTCCTCTACTTTGTTGTTGCAAATTTTACGTGGCTGCTACGGGCTGAGCAAGAACCGTTCTTACCTACGCATCAAAACCACAACGATAGTTCATCAAGTTAGTGTTGTTTTAACCTTCTCAAGGACCGGGCGTAGCCACACTCGGTTCAACTAAAGTTGGAGAAACTGACACCCACCAGTCACCTGTGTGCAAAGCACGTCGGTAGAACCAGTCTCGCGTAAGCGTACGCGTAATGTCGGTCCGGGCCGCTTCTCCAACACTACCGCCGAACCAAAGTGTGACATGCTGGTAAGCTGTATGACTTGTATCGCCTACAACTCACTTGTGTTCTACTCGTGCATATAACATCAACGCATAAAACCAGGCTCGGATGCCACTGTTATGGAACGTATTAATTTCAAAAAAATTCCTACGCACACGCAAGATCATGGTGATGCATAGCAACGAGAGGGGAGAGTGTGTCCACGTACCCTCGTAGAACGAAAGCGGAAGCGTTAGCACAATGCGTTTGATGTAGTCGTACGTCTTCACGATTCGACCAATCAAGTACCAAACGCACGGCACCTCCGAGTTCAGCACACGTTCAACTCAATAACGTCCCTCGAACTCCGATCCATCCGAGCTTTGAGGGAGAGTTCCGTCAGCACGACGGCGTGGTGACGATGATGATGTTCTACCGATGCAGGGCTTTTTTTTCGCCTAAGCACCGCTACGATATGACCGAGGTGGATTATGGTGGAGGGGGGCACCGCACACGGCTAAGAGATCCAAGGGATCAATTGTTGTGTCTATGGGGTGCCCCCTGCCCCCGTATATAAAGGAGCAAGGGAGAGGCCGGCCCTAGAGGGGGCGCGCCAAGTGTGGGGAGTCCTACTAGGACTCCCAAGTCCCAGTAGGATTCCCCTTTCCTTTCCAGAGTAGGAGAGAAGGAAAGAGGGGGAGAGGGAGAAGGAAAAGGGGGCTGCACCCCTTGTCCAATTCAGACCAGAGGGGGGGGGCGCGCCTCCTTCCTTTTGGCCTCTCTTCTCTATTCCCGTATGGCCCAATAAGGCTCAATACTTCTCCCGGTGAATTCCCGTAACTCCCCGGTACTCCGAAAATACCCGAATCACTTGAAACCTTTCCGATGTCCGAATATAGTCGTCCAATATATCGATCTTTACATCTCGACCATTTCGAGACTCCTCGTCATGTCCCCGATCTCATCCGAGACTCCGAACTACCTTTAGTACATCAAATCACATAACTCATAATACAAATCGTCATCGAACTTTAAGCGTGCAGACCCTACGGGTTCGAGAACTATGTAGACATGACCGAGACACGTCTCCGGTCAATAACCAATAGCGGAACCTGGATGCTCATATTGGCTCCTACATACTCTACGAAGATCTTTATCGGTCAAACCGCATAACAACATACGTTGTTCCCTTTGTCATCGGTATGTTACTTGCCCGAGATTCGATCGTCGGTATCTCAATACCTAGTTCAATCTCGTTACCGGCAAGTCTCTTTACTCGTTCCGTAATACATCATCCCGCAACTAGCTCATTAGTTACAATGCTTGCAAGGCTTATGGTGATGTGCATTACCGAGTGGGCCCAGAGATACCTCTTCGACAATCGGAGTGACAAATCCTAATCTCGAAATACGCCAACTCAACAAGTACCTTCGGAGTCACGTGTAGAGAACCTTTATAATCACCCAGTTACGTTGTGACGTTTGGTAGCACACAAAGTGTTCCTCCGGTAAACGGGAGTTGCATAATCTCATAGTCATAGGAACATGTGTAAGTCATGAAGAAAGCAATAGCAACATACTAAGCGATCAGGTGCTAAGCTAACAGAATGGGTCAAGTCAATCACATCGTTCTCCTAATGATGTGATCCTGTTAATCAAATGACAACTCATGTCAATGGTTAGGAAACTTTACCATCTTTGATTAACGAGCTAGTCAAGTAGAGGCATACTAGTGACACTATGTTTGTCTATGTATTCACACATGTATTATGTTTCCCGTTAATACAATTCTAGCATGAATAATAAACATTTATCATGTAATAAGGAAATAAATAATAACTTTATTATTGCCTCTAGGGCGTATTTCCTTCACATGGCTGCGAGTGGTTGGCGGATCGGGGATGTGACGAAGGGATTGAAGCACCGGGGTTCATCACCTATCCAGTTCGTGCACTGGCCGACGGTGGCGGCGTTTGCGGATGTCGTGTTCCTCCTTGTAGGCTCCGTCGTGGTGCTCCTTCTCATTCGTCTCGCCCCGGGTGAAAACTTGATCTGCGGATCAGACGGTGGCGACATTCCGCGGTCGCACCTTTCTTGGAGGCATTGTCTTGGAGCCCTCGGTTCGGCGTGGTTCGTCTCACACCCTCCCGGACGATTGCTCTTGGTGGTCTCCGTCGGCGCTAAGCGGTTCCTTGTTGCACATCTTGTACGTGTTTGATTGTCGTCGAGGGTGTGTTTCGTTGCCCGGCTTCCTTATATCTCGCCTTGGGTATGTGTGGTGTGCGTTTGTATCGATGCTTTGGATGTAAGTGGTTGTTGCTTTATAATATAAAGCGGGGGGAAACCCTTTTTCTTAAAGTTAGGTATAGACCGAGAACACTACTTCTTAGCTCTCACTCATTGTTTTAGCAAGGCTTGTAACATAAAAGGATGAAGCCACAAGGGATATTACATTGGATTGACATCCAATGGCTTATGCTGTCACACTCGTTTGTTGACTAAGTTGACGAGTCTTGTGTACGCATCAACCTAGTGCCACAAGTGAGCCTCCAAATTCATGACGAACAAATATAACCCATTTATAAAAATAACAGCCCATTACAAATGTTCACACGAAAAGTCCAACATTCAGAGCGAACTAACATTTCTGGTTTAGAGATATTGCATATATTGTCAAGGCGCACACAGTGTATATCATGCACACATATATTGGCATTGCCTATTTATGGATTGAAGCTTACACCATGCATATCCCGAAATAGGCTTTCATAGTGTACACGGCCAAACTGTACAATATGGTGGGGAGGCCCTCTTACAAAGCAGATTCAAAAGATAGAACATAAGCCTAGAACAAGCATAATACCTCGCCAATGTGCGAAAAGGTACCCCTTAGCTCAAAGACAACGCCCCCAAGAGGGTTACAGTGCGAAATGTCGCCACTGCCGAGTCTGAGAACAGACAACAGTTTTCATCCTGAGCCCTGGCGCAGGTACGGGATCCACCACGCCGTCTTCAAGAAGCAAGCGGCACCCACAGGCGTCGCCGTCGTTGGCGCCAAACGCGCAGAGCTTTCACTCCGTCACTCGCCTGCACCACCACGTGGAGTCCCGGCCACCACAACGAGGGACAAGCTTGCCCAGCCCAGATCTAGGCACTGCCAGAGCAGCCCTGGGCCTCCAGCCACTACATCCCTAGTCGCCCTCACGACCTAAAGATGGAGCCACCATCGCCACCACGAATCCTACTAGTAAGCCAACAGTGAGGCCTGCCGACCGGGGCCGCCGCCCCGGCATCGATGCCCCTAGGAACCGCTGACCATCTCCGTCACGAGCATCCTACCACGATAGTAAGAGTGAAGGGGACCACCTTTCACTCCTAGCACGACATCAACCATCAGGTTTGGGTTGGCACCTCCACGGAAGGAAGCGCCCACGCATGTGTCCCTAGCCGGTCCCGGTGGACCGGGGGGGGGGGGGGGGGGCAACCCGGTGAGTACTGACGACCACCGCTGAGCACACTCAATTGCCGCCATGTCCGTGGTCAATGGTGTTGATCTGTACGACGGCACGGCGATGCCCGATGAGCAACCTCGGACCGACCCCACCACACTGCAACAAGGGAGAAGAGCACTAATGCATAAGCTTGCACCCGTGCGGACTAAGTCGGCCCATACACTTGCGCGCCGTCGAACGACATCCAGCACGGCATACCAGATCCGAACCGTCGCGACAAGCCGGACAGACAAACCACCACCATCGACTGCCTGAAGCATGGACCACCACTGCCAAGGAGCAGCAGGCTGCCCCACTGTCGCCCGGGGAACCCCGAGCAACACCACCTCGCCGGACCTGCGCCGCCCTACCAGATATGCCCCAGATCCAGGCCGCTGGCCCGAGTCCGCCGCCCACCGTGCAGCCCGCCCGAAGAACGAGTCGCCGCTCACCGTAGCGACCCCGACCGGGCCACCACGACGTCCGCACCTGCGCCGCCCGCCAGGCCACCAGATCGGGCGAACCGACGGCGCACACACTCGCCAGAGGGCCACCGCGCGAAGCCGCCACACAACACGCCTGCGCACTTGGCACCGCCGCTCTCACCGCCATGCACGCCGTCACCACCCGCGCCTGCCGCCGCGCCGCCGGCCCCTCGCAAGCGCGGCGCCCCCGCCCGGCCAGATTGTCCCAACCCCGGGCTGAGTAAAAGGGGGGAGATGCTTCCCGACGCGACCAGGGCTTTGCCCAGCGGCACTAACCGGCGGTGGCTGGGGAGGGAGAAGGGAGGGGCGAGAGGGTGGCAGGCAGCTAGGGTTGCCCCGCTCAGCCTCCCGCTAGGACGAGGCGAGGGGAGATGGTGGCCATGAATTCAGGCACTCAGCCACTCTACACCATGCATATGTCTGTCAATTATTTTTTATATAGGGGAATCTAGTAGTATTGTTCAGGGCAGAGTAAAAACCATACCCTAGATGGCTAGGGCAAACTCTCCCTCCAGATTTCACAGGCGAGCCCGTGGATATGGCTACCCTTTGCCAGCCACTCCGGCGGATGGCTGTGGGGAGGGGAATAATGTTGTTTCCGCTCTGGTTAGTACTTTAGTTTAGGTTTCTTTTAGTCCTCACATGTGCGTCACTCTAGTGGATGGCAGCCCTTCTTCTTTGAGTTTGTCTTCCGGACTCCGATTCTTCTCGAGTTTGTCTATCTGGACATAGTCGACAGAGCTCCGACGTAGATTCATGTTGTTTCCATGGGGCGGGGAGGTTAGGGTTTCCTGTTTGAATAGAAAGATCTTTTCGAATGGTAACTTGCCGCAAGACACTCTTTTTCTGGCTATTACTGCATAATACGCTAAATACTAGGTAAATTATCTAGAGAAAGAATAACTTCATCTGAGACTATTCATGTATTCTGTGTGGGGATTGGGTTACTGAATCTAGAGACAACCTTTTCTTTGGATGCCCTTTTGCTATTGCCTCCTAGAAATACATTTGCCCAACTTGGTATCCTTTGCAAAGACCAATTCAAGATCAGATCACCTCTTTTAAGGAGTGTCTAAGCGTGCACTTTTCTAGGAAGATAATCATTATGGTTTCTTGGGCAATCTGGATTACATGGAATGATTTCATATTCAAACTAACTTCTTCAAACCACTACACTTGCATATTGATTTTTAGGAGGTCCATTTACTCATCCATAGGGCCAAGAGGAAGTGGTACCTGAGTTTGAAAATGGGCCATGGATTCTCGTCGAGGACCCATCTTGGCACCCCATTATTTGGTTTTTCTTTCTCCTTTTTGTCACAGTCACCTCCCTTAGCTACGCACGGCTTTACTTTATTCCATGATTTGAATCAATTAATATAAAAAATATTGTAGGGAGAAATCGCCTCTGGTAGTCTGTTCCCTACAAAAAAAACTACTTGAGGTTGGACAAAAGAGAGACACGACGATTGAAATCCACGGATCACATTCCCAACAAAAGAGGTTGGCCAACAAGTACGTATCCAGTGGAGCTACTGTACCATATAGATAGAATGGGTAGGTGTTGGATGTTGAAGTCGAGCCCGACTTGTATGGACCAGCCCGGTAAATTGAACCCAAGCAGAAGGTCCCTCATCCATACCATTAAACAAAAGCAAAAACAGTGGGAAGACTATAGCAGATCAAGAAGCATCGTGCACCTCCCTCGTTGTCGTCTGAGGGGTCGAGAGGGATCGCCGCCACCAATCACCGTGTCACCGTTCACCGCTGACCATCGCCACCGCTTGCGCAACCTCGCTCTACAAGGTCAGCGTTGTTCCTCCGCACTCTCACATTGCATCCCTTCCTTCATCCATCAGTCTGTCCTCTATTTGCTACCCATTGTGCAATTGTCCTAAGAGGAAAGGGACCCACTAGAATCGTGTTGCCAAGTTGGATTCTCTTTAGCCTTAGTGTAGTGGAAAAAACTAGAATGAGTGGGGCTAGCCAACTGATTGATTGGTCAAGTAGGTTTTGCAAAGAAGCATCGTGCGCCTCCCTTGACTAGTGTGGCTACAACTCTAGCATGAGTAACTCTACTTTGATTTTGTACAATGGTCTGAGGGTGCTACGTAAAATGGTAGGCGGATCTCGTCAAACACAGTTAGCACCTCACAGACTGAATTTTGATTCCTCTGTCAAACAAGTGGCTTTTCCATAGTTCATTATATTGATAGGCCAACAAGGAGTGTTAGAATCCTCAATTTTTTAATCTCGTATCCGTGTTCCCCTGCACCCTCACCTAAATCCTAGTTTCCCCCCTTCCCTTCATTCATCAATTGATCCTATGTATGGTACCCCATCATGCAATTTTCCTTATGGGGAAGGAGACCCGAGTCGTGTTTCTTGTTCACACAAGAAGGGTTCACATACTTAAATAGGGCTTGAGTGTTATGAATGTCAGCAACCACACCACTCACGGTAGAATTAAACAATCGCAACCATTGGAGTATGTGATGTTTGGTGAAGCAATGATGATGTCCTAGCTATACACAATTGTGATCACTCAGTGACCACCTATAAATAATAAGCTTATTCCTCATGTAAAGGATCAAATTTAGTAGGTAGGGATGGGAGGAGAGCATCAATACACTAGTAGAAAAATGGCCTTTAGTCCCGGTTCTGGAACCGGGACTAAAGGATCGTTACTAAAGCCTCCCCCTTTAGTCCCGGTTCTTACACGAACCGGGACTAAAGGCCCTCCACGTGGCCGCTGCCTGGAGGTCCACCTTTAGTCCCGGTTGGTAACACCAACCGGTACTAAAGGAAATTTCATGATTTTTTTTTCAAATTTTTTTTGAAATTTTTTTTGATTTTCAAATTTCTGAATTATTTTAACCTCTAATCTCTAATCACCCCTCATCACTGCTCAATTTAACCTCTAATCTCTAATCACCCCTCATCATTCCAAATCATCTAACTTCCCGGACGGTCACCCATCCTCTCAGTACTCCGGCCTGAGCATGCTTAACTTCCGGGTTCTATTCTCCCTCGTTTCCAAGCTGCACTTGTTGTTTTCCTCACAATAGTAAGATGTCAATCCTATTAACCCTCAGGAATTTAGCATGAGCATGAAGTCACACATTTCACTGTTTGAGTTTCAAACTATTGTTCTAAAAAACAATAATTATTTAGTAACACTAATATTTATTGAATAAGTAGTTTGACCATAGTTTGACCACAGTTTGACCAGATTTGACCAAAATTCAAAAAAATGAAATAATTATTTCGTAACACTAATATTTCTTGAATAATTAGTTTGACCATTGTTTGACCACAGTTTGACCACAATTTGACCAGATTTGACCAAAATTCAAAAAAACTGAAATAATTATTTAGTAACACTAATATTCTTGAATAATTATTTAGAAACACTAATACTTCTTGAATAAGTAGTTTGACCATAGTTTGACCAGATTTAACAAAAATTCAAAAAAAACTGAAATTTGAGCATAACTTTTTTCCCTTTTAGAATTTGAGGATTCTAAAAATTTGCAAACAGGCCGTAGGCGGTCAAAATCGGATGCGGATTTTCGTGCTGAACATTTTGATATATTATACGTTTTTTTCTGACATCGTATGCAAAAGTTATAGCCGTTTTACATTTTCCTACACTTTTTGCAAAACATGTCCAAATTTAATTTTTAAATTTTCCTAACTAGTACATGTAGTAACATAACTACATCTGGAAGGATTTTAATTTTTGAAGTTTTTATCATTTTCTTTTTCTTTTTACAAAACTTAAAAGGCGATCCGGGGGGTAGAGTTTGAAAATGGGACCTTTAGTAACGGTTCGTGCCATGAACCGGTACTAATGCCTCATACCCCATTAGTACCGGTTGGTGGCTTGAACCGGGACTAAAGGTCTAACCTTTAGTACCGGTTGGTGCCACGAATCGGTACTAAAGGGCATCGCACCCTTTAGGCCCGATTCGTGGCACCAACCGGGACTAAAGGTCCCATTTGAACCGGGACTAATGCATGTACGGTGCCCTAGCCGCTCGAACCGGGACTAATGCTCACATTAGTCCCGGTTCGTAATGCAACCGGGATTAATGCTTTTTTAAGGCCGAACCAAAGCCCTGTTTTCTACTAGTGATAACGAGTCGGGTGAATGTCACTGTCAGTCACACATCCTGATCTAGAGACGGAATGGGATGTATTGGAAAATTGAACCAGCTGCACACATAAAATCATAGTCCGTGGGGACACAGTTGAACTAGAACCTGCCGTATAAGCCACATTTCTTATTACTTTCTTGGCACAAAGATCAGGGCTCTATGTTGCCGAGACGGTAGATCATATATGAGTCTTGTATAACATTGTGCCTATGTAATCCTGAACCCTCCCTTATTGAATTTGCAGAGTACTGGAGGCCACAATTCCACTAGAGTTCCTGCCCATTATTCGGCTATAAGTTTCGATAAAAAAATTAAACATAAAGATTTTGTAGAGAAATATAAAGATCTTTTTAATTTTTCAAAAAAATTGAAACCTACAGCTCACCTTTCCATCCACACAAAAGGAATTGGTCAATCACGGTTGGGGCTGGAGCAAGATCACAGTTGGGCCCATGCATACAGTTGTGCCATGCGAGGCGCCACTATGTAGTTACACTCGTGATTACTGCAAACCACCATGCGAACATGTTTCCTAGCAGCCATTAACTGTGTAAATTTAGCCTTTCGATGTCCCAACAATCCTAAGAACAACACCCAGGTAAACATTGCGTATATAGAATTGATCCAGGCTTCTCATTGGCGTTTCTAGGGACAAACGCTTACCAGGAGTTCACCTAACATTTCACTATGCCATCCCATGGTAGACGAACCTCACGGTTGTGTAAATGAACGGGCCGCACTTGGTGGACCATTGCATCTCCAAGTCCAAGCGGTTCCTAGGGAGGACAAGTACTAGGTGAACGGGTTTAGCCTTGATTACACATGCGGGCGTGTCGAGCATGCTCATAAGGTAACCGTCGCCTAGCTATATGTGCGTCATCACATCCTCATCTATCACTACTGCAAGGTCACGATGCCTTGTGAAGTTTTGCCATATTTGTGAATAGCCAGGACACCGCTAAAGATACAAAGATGCTCCATAATTCGGACATCTCCTGCCTGAATCTTGTTAATATCTAGAAGCAATACAAAATCATCGATAACAGGAAGAATATAAACTCCTTGTCCGACCTTGCTGCAGCCACCATCGACCCCTTCTACACCGGCATGAAGGATGCCTACACAAGCTACGACATGTATAGGTGGATCATTGACATGAGGACGTGACTCCTTCCCCTTGCCGCCGAGGCATTGCGCAGCAACAACATCAGTTGTGGTTACTGGTAAGCATGCCAAGAAGTGGTAGATGATCAATGATTATTTCCTAGTTTTTGTAATTACGCAACGAGATGTGCAATGTGATGTTTAGTTACTTATGTAATGGATGCTTACTTTAGCTATGCAATGATGTTTTATAAGTATATGTTACTGGTTTGTGGACAAAGCATGTGGTTGTTGTCTAGAAAGAGCAAATCACATCACAAAGGATTCACCTAACAGGTGTGCGATAGTTACCAACATCGCACGCAGTTCCTTCAGATGAATTGTGTGGCCACAAGAGCACACTTCTTAACGTGCATTGTCCGAATTAATTGCACACGTTTTGTGCTGACTCGTGTGTGTGGGAAACTTCGCCACAGTGGGCCCGTTAAGCACTGTCTGCAATGCTCCCATCATCGCAGACAATTGGTTCCTAGCAACCGTTTGACAGGCAACACAAAGCTCATGGGGACGAACCGTGTGTGTTATTTCAACTTATGTGACGCATGTCGCACACACAAGTCTTTTCTAAATTGTGCCCAATGGCTAGGCCATCGGACCCATTTCTTTTTTAGACAAACTATGTTTTTTTCTACCTGATGCCTACGTCACTCATAGTTTATTCTAAGGGTTTACGATAGGTGTGTCTTCATCATAACAGGGTTCTGCTGTGCACTGATGGCACCTCTGTCGTGAGCATGAATCGGCCATACCACGGGTGAAGGTACTGGCGACGACATCCTATCACGGTGGAGCACCTCCCACAGTCTACGTGCAGCAGCCTCATATACCACTCCATGTGACTACCAAGACTAGCACACATGCTGAGAGTTCGAGCGGAACCCTGTTTCATGGCCACGGCCCACCTCGCTTTCTTTCTCGTGGCCACCGGCCTCCCCGCACCTCCAAACCTTGCGTCTTCGCTTCCTCTCGCTGCTTTCAGCCATCGCACCAAAGGACTTGTCTCTGTTGAGATATACTCTCTCAGTTCCGAAATAAGTGTCTTAACTTTATACTAAGTTTAATACAAAATTGTATTAAGATGAAGACACTTATTTTGAGACAAAAGAAGTACGTGACATGTGTACGTGAGGTAGTTGTAACTTGTATCCCTAGTCTTCAGGAGGTGATCCAACTCTTCTGAAGAATAACGTGTGCTAACTGTCTTTCTTGTTCTTCATAAATTTTGTGCACGTCTTTCTTTTCTTCATACCCTATTTGCCGCTCTGTCTTGTTATAGCATCGCATCTGTCTATTTCTTTGCTTCCCATTTGTATGACTTGCAGAGATTCCTTCGGTCCTTGTATTTGAAGTGTCACCATTGGAGGCTCCACTCCTGCTGTGTCCCGAATCCAAGGGTGAGTGAACCTTCTAGATGTTTCTTGAAAAAAAGTAACACTCCTGTAATATCAAATAAATAGAACATTCATATATTTGATGATGAATCTAGTGAAGTAGTAACACTGATTCCAAATTCTAGATATTAAGTACATGCATCCATATCTCTTTCCTCCACAAGAAAAGCTCTTCTCCTCCCGTCGCCGGTCCGCCCCATGTCCAACGGCCTCTAGGCTACGGAGGTGCGGAGGATCTCGCCCCCCCCCCCCCCCCCCCCGCCCGCCGGCCGAAGGGACTCCGGTCTCGTTTTTGTTAGATTCATCGTCTTGGTTGGGGCTGTGTGGCGGCGGCAATGTCTCTTAGTAGGGATAATGCCTCCCAAGTTCTTTCCCCGTCCCGATGGTTCGTGTAGCATCATCGGAGGGCGTGTGGAGGTTTTTCTCCGTCGGATCCCGCGGAATTCGGTCGGTACTGGTCTTCGGTGGATCTGTTTGGATCCGGTCTTCGTTTGTCTTTGTTTGGGTGTTTACAGGTTTGATCTTACTGATATACGATTTTCTTAATCGGCGATGGTTGCTACTCTGGTGCGCTGGTCATATGGAGTCTTAGGACGACGACTTCCCGACTGTCTATCACAACAAGGTTTGTCCGGCTCCCGTGAGGGAGGGGCGGTGACAGCAGCGTGCCTTCGGCTCGCTCCAGTGCTGGTATTCGTCGCCAGATGGTCCATGGACATTGTTATAATTTTTATTACCTCTGCTGTTTTTTGTACTGCCATGATTGAAAATAAATAGATTAAAAATAACTAAAAAAAACGTGCATGCATGCACGTATATTCTGGAAACGTGTATCCATTCATAAAAAGTCGTAGCGGTGGTGCCGTGGCGGCACTCGCCCGCTGGTTCAGAGCAAGTACAATAAGCTTCTGTAAGCGGGCTATAAGAATTAAAATATTATATTCCTGCTGACATGGAGGGGAGAGAAGAGGAGCCGGCTCAACACGTGCTCCTAGGCACTATGTGAGACACTGGTAGAAAAAAGCCCTTTAGTCCCGGTTCGCAACAGCCTTTAGTCCCGGCTGTGCAACCGGGACTAAATATGCGCGACTAAAGACCCCCCCTTTAGTCGCGCCTCTTACGGAACCGCGACTAAAGGCTTTAGTCCCGGTTCTTGTGGCTGACCGGGACTAAAGGCCCGTCCACGTGGCCGCCAGGGGTCCGTCGGGGCGGAGGACCTTTAGTCCCGGTTCTCGTGGCTAACCGGGACTAAAGGCCTCGTCCGCAGGTTTAGGGTTTTAGCCCCCCTAAACCTGGTTTCTTTTCAATTTGTAGTGTTTTATTTCTTTTATATTTTATTTTGTGTTTTGTTTTAATTTTGATGAAGTTTCAGTACACATATTCTACGATACTATATACATGCATATGAAATTTCAAACAAGAAGAATTCAAGAGGAATATATAATATATATTCAATCTCGGGTGACCATATACAACTTCGAACAAGTTTCCATACACAATTAGGATGGAGGACCATATACAACTTCGAACAAGTTTCAATCTCGGGTATGCATATAAATTTCTGCGTCCTCGGTATAGTGTTGTTCCTTTAGGATTGATGACTTCCCCTCATGAAAAATCCTGCTAATTCTTCTTGAATTGGTCGGAAGCGAGCTTCTGGACTAAGCCTCCTCCGCAAGTTATCCGTCGCGTTCCGCACGCTATCCGATGCCTTCCGCTCAGAGGTGTGTCTCCGGATGTTCTCACAAACATAGTATCCACATAGATTGGTCCCCGGTGGCTGCTTATCCACATTAACTAACCTTCTGAAATCTAGCTCATGTTTGAATTCACCGACAATTTCTTCTGAGAACCGTCTCCAAACCCTACAGGGCAAAGAAAATTAAATGAACAAGGGAGTTATTAGTTACTTGATATTAGGAAATGAACGAAAGAGACCGATCGATATAGAGCTCAAATGATTGAAAATAATTACTTTTGCAGCATTTTTCTCATGTCGGCCCAACGCTTTGGATCCGAATCCATAGAGTCCATGATTAGAACTCTGGAGGTGTGAAGTTCAATATTTAGCAGAATCCAGTGGAACCTGCGGACACGTTACATGCACAGTCATGCATAACTCATCGATTAGACATACCATGCATGGAGTAAACAAAAGAGAATGGGCACAAGAGAGAAACACTCACCCAAAATGGTAAGGAAATAGAATATGACTTTTGAGTTGATGCTTTCTAAGAAACTTGTACAAGTCTTTCTCCACGTCTTCGGGGTGATATTGTAACACATGTCCATTAACGATATGTGGGTCAATGAACCCAACATCATGGATGTTTCTTATTTTGCATTCCCAAATCTTCAATCTGCATAATAGCGTACGCAACAATATAGTTAGGACAATATATATATTATAGTGTAGGCAATGAAGAACGAGATGAGGTAGAAATAAATCACTTACAGAACGTAGCAACTCAGCATAGATTTGTCGAGGTCGCGCAGATTGAACAGCTGGAACAATTCACTCATATGAACTTGTACGGAGTACCGTTTGGTGTGATGCTCCTCTGTAACATCCGCATAAATATATTCTTTGTCGGCCCATGTTATGAATTGCTTGTACCAACGTAGCAGATTTCGCATTTGTGGTGGTAGACTCTTTTCCCGCGCAGGCTCGACGAGAGGCCCATTCCGCACATATTGTAATGCTATCTCACATACTGGCGCATCCTCAAGGCCTAAGAAGGCACGAAGAGTCAAACCCATCTCGGACGCTTGTTTCATGGCACTCGCTACAGTCAATCCAAGTGCTGCCGCAGCTGCTATGATCTCGGGGTCCTCTTCCGGACCGGCTTTCACTATGAGCGGGGGGATCGATTGTTTCTTCTGCATCCCGAGCTGGTCAACTTGTTTCCCGCTTTTTTTACTTTCTTCTTTCTCCTCCTTCAATATTTTTGCTTGCCTACGAAGTTCATGTCCATAGTCGTCAGGCATATTCAGCTCGGCTTGGGACGGTGTCGTCAAAAAATCCTTAGCCCACTTCTTTTGCTTCTCAGTGAATACTTGCTTGGGCTCAGGCTCTTTTTCGCCTTCATATCCGCCTTCCATTTCTCATAATCAGCAGACGCGGCCAATTTGGTTTCAGCTTCACTAAGTTCCCCAGGCCTTGGGAGGAGAGGCTTCAGTGATGGCTCCGGTACCCTTGTGGTCTTAGGTACATAAGGGTCCGGGTTAATAGTCCAGGAGCGGGTTTCCTTGCTGTCCGCCTGCTTCTGCTTCTTCGCCGGAGGTGGATTGGGGGGCGTCGTACCCGCCGGAGGAGGATTGGGGGGCGTCGTACCCGCCGGAGGTTGTGGATCGGGGGACGGCGTCGAATGGCGTGAAGGAGGTGTAGGTGAACCACCACGACCACCACCACCGCCACCACCACCACCACCACCATCGGAGGGGGGTGGACTTGCTAGCCTTGGCGCCTCGCCTGGAAACACTATGTACTTCTTTTTCCATAGAATGAACTGGCGCTTGACATCTCCAAGTCTTCTCTCCCCTTCGGGTGTAGGTTTGTCAATCTCCAGGTCCTCAAACCCTTGGACTATGTCTTCCACCGTGACACGAGCATAGCCATATGCAATGGGGTTGTTGTGGTGGAGTGCTCCAGGTGTACAGGGTAAAGCACTGCCGCTAGCTACCTTCGTGGAAACGTTCCCCACGGGATAATGCAGATCACATTCTTTCATCTCCTTTACATCATCCACGGGGTAGTGAGGCTCCGGTGCACGAATCTCGATCATCGGTGCACTAGCACCAGGCGGGGCATCCGTGGAAGCCACGCTGCTTCTCCGCTGCTGGCTTCCGCGATCCGCTTCATGATCTTCATGCGGCCCTGCAGCCGATTTTTCTTTCACTAGTTCATGCACGGTCTGCTTCAACTCATGGAGTTCCGATGCAAACTTCGTCATAAGATCTGCATCCCGGTCCGTCTTTCTCTTACGGCTTCTGTAACAGTACGGGTCATTGTCCTGGGAAAACCCTACTTTCCACGGAACTTTGCCTTTGCCTCGTACACGTCCTCCGTGTTCATCATTCCCGAGGGCTGTTGTCAGTGCGTCTTTCTCTCTGTTGAACTTGATCAAGCCCTCTTGAGCTTGGGTCATTGCGTCAATAAGGGCTTGGGTGGGAGCAAACTGTCTCTGCCGGTGAACACACACCCCTGTCTCCGGCTCTAGCGATCCCCCATGCCCGTACCACCAGCTTTTGGCCCTTGGGTGCCATCCCTCTGTACCTAGAGGGATTCCTCGCACCCTCAGGTCCTCCTCCATCTTCTGCCACCTAGGCTCCGAAAGGCGGTATCCTCCTGGCCCCATAATATGATGGAACTTTTTCTTACTCGCATTATCCTTATTTTTTTTTGATATTTCCTTGAAATGCTCCGATTGCTTTTGCCTCACAAATTCTGGCCAATCATCTTTCAGTTTCTCATGTTGTCCATTGAAATCCGGAGTCTTGCCCTTGTTGACATAGTCACGGGTTAAATTTTTCTTGAAGTTCCGGAATGCTTCGCCCATCTTCTGAAGAGCGAACTCTTTAACTAGCCTCCTCCTCTGACGTCCACCCGGAACCTCGTTACCGAATTCATCGACTTTGTTGTATTCCGGAGGTAGAATGAAATGTTCCATAAGCTTTCTCCAGCAATCCTTTTTCGTTCTCTTGTCGACAAAACTGAAACCAATACGTGCCTTCTTTGGCTCCTTCCATTCCTGGACGGTGATCGGGACGTTGTCTCTAACAACGACTCCGCATTGGTTGATAAACTATGAGGTGTGCTGTAGGGGCTTGCCGGTTTCACTGACAAACTCAATGGCATATGTTTCTCCTGTTTTCATCGCCTTGGATTTGCCACGCTTTGTCGTACTCGATCCGGAGGGCTAAAAAAGAAAGAGAGTCGCGCGCGTTAATACATATGTATTCACATTTCAGTAAGTTTGTATCACGAGAGGCTCAATGTATATATATACCTCGCCGGAGGTGGTTGCTACTTGCAATTCGAGATCGTGGTTTGTTGACGGTTGACCTCCGTCGACAATGTCCGTTCCTTCACCTTCTTGATCATCGACAATCTCTGTTCCCCCTTCAAGGTTCAGAAAAGAAGAGAGTACATCCTCTTCTTGCTCATATTCTGAGCCCGGCACATAAGGAATCTCGTTGTTGATGATGCCCATTAGATAACGTTCAGCCTCCGGATCCCTAAGCGGCTCGGCTCTATCGTCCGCCATATTTCACTCCTGCATGTAGTAAAAATTCTTTAAGTATAAAGGAATTAAAAAATAAGATTAAGGGGACATACAGGAGGAGGAATTAAAAAATAAGATTCTTTAAGTAAAAATTCTTTTTTTCTTCTTCTTCCTTTCTTCTTCCTCTTTCTTCTTTCTTTCTTCTTCTTCCTTTTTCTTTTTTCTTTCTTTCTTCTTCTTCCTTTCTTCTTCTTTTTTTCTTCTTCCTTTTTCTTTCTTCTTTCTTTTGGTTTTCATTTGGTTTTCATTTTTTTCTTCTTCCTTTTTCTTTCTTCTTTTTTTCTTCTTCCTTTTTCTTTCTTCTTTCTTTCTTCTTTCTTTTTTCTTCTTCCTTTTTCTTCTTTCTTTCTTCTTTCTTTTTTCTTCTTCCTTTTTTTTCTTCCTCCTTTGTTTTCTTCTTTCTTTTTTTCTTCTTCCTTTGTTTTCTTCTTCCTTTGTTTTCTTCCTCCTTTTTTTCTTCTTTCTTTTTTCTTTCTTCCTTTTTTTTCTTCTTTCTTTTTTCTTCTTCCTTTGTTTTTCTTCTTCCTTTGTTTTCTTCTTCCTTGTTTTTCTTCTTCCTTTTTTTCTTCCTCCTTTGTTTTCTTCTTTCTTTTTTTCTTCTTCCTTTTTTTCTTCTTTCTTTTTTCTTCTTCCTTTGTTTTTCTTCTGTTTTTTCTTCCTTTTTTCCTTTTTCCTTTTTCTTCTGTTTTTTCTTCTATTTGTTTTTCTTGTGTTTTCTTTTGTTTTCTTTTTTCTTTCTTTTTCCTTTTTCTTTTTTCTTGTGTTTTCTTTTTTGTTTTTTTCTTCTGTTTGTTTTTTGTTTTCTTTTGTTTTTTTCTTCTTCCTTTGTTTTTCTTCTTTTTTTGTTTTCTGTTGTTTTTTCTTCTGTTTGTTTTTCTTTTGTTTTCTTCTTCCTTCTTTCTTCTTCTTCCTTCTTCCTTTTTCTTTCTTCTTCTTCTTCCTTTTTCTTCTTCCTTCTTCTTCTGCCGGCGCGCGGAGGACGGCAGGCAGGGCCAGCGGGCGGCGGGCAGCGGGTGGCGGGCGGCAGGCGGCAGGGCGTCGGGCGGCGGGCGGCGGGCAAGGGCAGGGCACGGGCGGCGGCGGCGCTCACTGGGGACGGGGGCGGCGGCGCGCAGGGCTTCGGCGTCGGCGTCGGCGTCGATCGGCGTCGGGGCAGGGCTTCGGCGTCGAGAGAGAGGAGAATGGGAAGTGGCGAAACTGCTAAGTGCAGTATTTATAGACGCACCTTTAGTCCCGGTTGGGGAGGCGGACCGCGACTAAAGGTACCCTTTAGTCGCGGTTGGCCACACCCACCGCGACTAAAGGGTACCTTTAGTCGCGGTCCGCCTCCCCAACCGGGACTAAAGGGTTTTGGCGCCGCTTACGTTCCCGCGCAGAAAGACCCTTTAGTCGCGGTTGGGGACAACAACCGCGACTAAAGGGTACCCTTTAGTCGCGGTCCGCCTCCCCAACCGGGACTAAAGGCGTTGTGCTGGAACTGGCGCGGTGCGGTGGGATGTTTAGTCCCACCTCGCTAGCCGAGAGGCTTCGACAGTGGTTTATAAGCGCGGCTGCGCTCACCACTTCGAGCTCCTCTCAAATGCAGGCTTACGGGCCTATTCTGTCACTATGTGCTTGTGGGCCTACTGGGCCTTCTGCGGGCCTGAATCCTGGCCCATTGATGGGTTTCTAGTCGTATTCAGGCCGTGCTGGCCCAGTAGGAGGCATATTTTTTATTTTGTTTGTACTTATATATTTTATTAAAGTTTATATTATTTTGTTTCTAATTCATTTTAAAATCTTAAAAATACAATTATATATCAAAAAAATCAGAAAATAAAACTAATTCATTTTAAATTCTTGTTTTTCTTCTGTTTTTTCTTCCTTTTTTCTTCTGTTTGTTTCTTCCTTTTTCTTGTTTTTCTTCTTTTTTTTCTTCCTTTTTCCTTTTTCCTTTTTTCTTCTGTTTTTTTCTTCTGTTTTTTTTCTTCTGTTTGTTTTTTTCTTCTGTTTTTTTCTTATGTTTTTCTTCTGTTTGTTTTTTTCTTCTGTTTTTCCTTTTTTCTTCTGTTTTTTCTTTTGTTTTTTCTTCCTTTTTCCTTCTTTCTTCTTCTTCCTTTTTCCTTTTAAAATCAGAAAAATAAAACTAATTCATTTTAAAATCTTAAAAATACAATTATATATCAAAAAAACAGAAAAATAAAACTAATTCATTTTAAAATCCCTTGAAGGTTTGACAAAAGGTTTGATACATCATTCAGTTCATCGACCAAATACAAAGTTTGGTACAATAAATTATTACACATCAATTCTTCCCTTGTGTCCCTGCTTGCTTACGATTGTGCCGTATCCATGGAGCATCCTCATCATTTAACTTAATGCTTGGGTCAGTGTTCACTTTGAAGGGCGGAATTTCACCAAACATATTATAATCTTCTGACATGTCTGTCTTGTCCTCCACTCCCACGATGTTTCTTTTCCCAGAAAGAACAATGTGGCGCTTTGGATCATCGCATGATGTACTGATAGTTTTCTTATCTTTCCGTTTCCTCGGTTTGCTACTCATGTCCTTCAAATAAAAAACCTGAGCGACATCTTTGGCAAGGACGAATGGTTCGTCAAGGTAACCAAGATTGTTGAAATCCACCATTGTCATTCCGTATTGCTCGTCCACCTTTACCCCACCTCCTGTTAGCTTGAACCATTTGCACCGGAACAAAGGGACCTTAAAGGAGGGTCCATAGTCAAGTTCCCATATCTCCTCTATGTAACCATAATATGTGACCTTTCGCCCATTCTCGGTTGCTGCATCAAAGCGGACACCACTGTTTTGGTTGGTGATCTTTTTATCTTGGGCGATGGTGTAAAATGTATTCCCATTTATCTCGTACCCTTGGAAAATCGTTATAGTCGAAGATGGTTTCTTGGCCAACATGTACAGCTGATCTCCAACATCATTGTCATTCATTAAATGTTTTCGCAACCAACTGCCGAAAGTCTCCATGTGGGCCTTTCTAATCCAGGATTCAGGCTTCCCCGGGTTGTCCGAGCGTAAAATATTCTTGTGTTGCTCGAAGTACGGAGCCACAAAGCTGGAATTTTGCAGAACTGTGTGGTGTGCTTCAGTCATAGAATGACCGTCCATACATATCGTGGATTTCCTTCCGATCTTGCCTTTTCCACTTAGTCTCCCCTCGTGCCGCGATTGAGGAATACCAATCGGCTTAAGGTCAGGAACATAGTCAATACAGAACTCAATTACCTCCTCATTTCCATAGCCCTTGACGATGCTTCCTTCTGGCCTAGCACGGTTACGAACATATTTCTTTAATACTCCCATGAACCTCTCAAAGGGGAACATATTGTGTAGAAATACAGGACCGAGAATGGAAATCTCTTCGACTAGGTGGAGCAGGAGGTGCGTCATAATATCGAAGAAGGATGGTGGGAACACCAACTCGAAACTGACAAGGCATTGGACCACATCGTTCTGTAACCGTGGTAGATCTTCTGGATTGATTACCTTCTGAGAGATTGCATTGAGGAATGCACATAGCTTCACAATGGCTACTCGAACATTTTCCGGTAGGAGCCCCCTCAAAGCAATCGGAAGCAATTGCGTCATAATCACGTGGCAGTCGTGAGACTTCAGGTTTTGGAACTTTTTCTCCGCCATGTTTATTATTCCCTTTATATTCGACGAGAAGCCAGACGGAACCTTCATACTGCTCAGGCATTCAAAAAAAATGACCTTCTCTTCTTTGGTAAGAGCGTAGCTGGCACGACCTTGAAACCATTCCGGATGCCGGTCATCTGGGTCTTTCAAAAGTTGCTGGTCCTGCCGTGCTTCCTTTGTATCATTTGTCTACCCATACACGCCCAAGAAGCTTAGCAGGTTCACGCAAATATTCTTCGTAACATGCATCACATCGATTGCAGAGCGGACATCTAGGACTTTCCAATATTCTAGCTCCCAAAATATAGATTTCTTCTTCCACATGGGTGCGTGCCCGTCAACTCCCCGCGGAACTGATTGTCCGCCAGGACCCTTTCCAAAGATGACTTTCAAATCCTTGACCATATCAAATATCTCAGCACCAGTACGTTCCGCAGGCTTCGGCCGGTGATCTGCCTTGCCGTTGAAATGCTTGCCTTTCTTTCTTACGTTATGATTTCGGGGAAGAAATCGACGATGACCCAGGTACACGTTCTTCTTACAATTAACCAAACATACACTTTCAGTCTCATGTAAGCAGTGCGTGCATGCATTGTATCCCTTATTTGTCTGTCCCGAAAGGTTACTGAGAGCAGGCCAATCGTTGATGGTTACAAAAAGCAACGCTCGTAGGTCAAATTCCTCTCCTTTGTGCTCATCCCAGACACGTACACCAGGTCTGGCCCACAACCTTAGGTACACATCGATGTCGTTCCCGGGTTGCTTTGGACCTTGGATGAGCACTGGCATCATAATGAACTTCCGCTTCATGCACAACCAAGGAGGAAGGTTGTAGATGCATAGAGTCACGGGCCAGGTGCTATGGCTGGAGCTCTGCTCGCCAAAAGGATTCATGCCATCAGTACTTAGACCAAATCTTATGTTCCTTGCGTCAGCTGCAAAATCTTTGAACACTCTGTCGATCTTTCTCCATTGCGTTCCATCAGCGGGGTGTCTCAATTCCCCGTCGGACTTACGGTCCTCTTTGTGCCATCGCAACGACTTGGCATGCTTTTTGTTCATGAACAGACGTTTCAACCGTGGTATTATAGGAGCATACCACATCACCTTGGCGGGAACCCTCTTCCTGGGTTTCTCGCCCTCAACATCGTCACCAGGGTCATCGCCTCTGATCTTATAACGGAATGCAGTGCATACAGGGCATTCATTCAAATTCCCGTATTCACCGCGGTAGAGGATACAGTCGTTAATGCATGCATGTATCTTCAGAACCTCTAAACCTAGAGGGCAGACAACCTTCTTTGCTTCGTACGTACTGGCGGGCAACTCGTTATTCTTCGGAAACATATTCTTCAACATTTTCAGCAAATTTTCAAATGATGAGTCACTTACACCTTCCTGTGCCTTCCATTTTAGCAAATCCAGTGTGCAGCCCAGCTTTTTCAGACTATTATCGCATCCTGGATACAACGACTTTTTGTGATCCTCTAACATGCGATCCAAATTCTCCCTATCCTTGTCAGTTTCGTAGCGTCTCCGTGCATCAGCAATGGTCCGACGAAGATCATCAGCGGGCTCATCATGTGCCTCTTCTTCACCTTCACCTAACCCTTCCCCACCTTCAGCATCATCCTCCATGAAAGTATCACCGAAATGATCATGATAGTTGTCATCGATATCATCCCCTTCTTCATCTTCTTCCATTCTAACCCCTCTTTCTCCATGCTTGGTCCAACAATTATAGCTTCGCATGAAACCGCGCCGAAGCAGGTGCATGTGAACCTCTCTTGAGGAGGAGTAACCCTTCTGATTCTTACAGACAGCACATGGACAGATAATAAAACCTCGCTGCTTGTTCGCATTTGCCACTACGAGGAAATCTTTCAAACCCGTAGTGAACTCGCCGGAGAGTCGGGGACCGTACATCCATTGCCGATTCATCTGCATTATTATTATATAAAGTATATAATTAACCATCATGCATTTGTTAAACTAACTAGCTAGAAATAATACAAATTAAACAATGAACTACACACATGCATATTTTATCAATGACACATGAAAGGTTCAAGTTGCTAACCGCGATCGCGGAGGAAAAATAAATGAGAAAGCTCAAGTGTGGCTCGGACACTTCATATCATGTTTGTTTCAGGCTCTCGGGCATTTCATCGAACACCTTGTGTGCATAGGAGGAACCAAAAGCAAACCCACCACCCCCTTCTGAAAATTGTGAAGTGAGCTGAGTGAAGTGAAGTGAGCTGAGTCCTATATATAGGGATGGGCCTTTAGTCCCGGTTGGCCTGGCCAACCGCGACTAAAGGCCTTCGGGGACCTTTAGTCCCGGTTGGCCTGGCCAACCGCGACTAAAGGCCTTCGGGGACCTTTAGTCCCGGTTGGCCAGGCCAACCGGGACTAAAGCCCCTCCCATCCGCCAGCTGGATGGGCCTTTAGTCCCGGTTGGCCTGGCCAACCGCGACTAAAGGCCTTCGGGGACCTTTAGTCCCGGTTGGCCAGGCCAACCGGGACTAAAGCCCCTCCCGTCCGCCAGCTGTCGACCGAGCGCGCTGGGCCCAGATAGTTGGTCGTGGGTCTCCTCCCGAACCGCGACTAAAGGCCCCTTTTGTCGCGGTTCGATTGTTTTGGGGACTAATGGGGGCGTATGGAAGCCTCTTTTTCTACTAGTGAGAGTGAAACGTGGCCATGCATTAATAAAGTTGCACATCTCTACATCTGACTATTGTACGTGCCGACTATAACCTTGGCTATAGATGACATGGCAACGTCATATAGCCATCATCTGGCTGTACTATTAACCATGCTCTCAGTGCGGTGCTGCAAGCATTCTCGAGACCGGCGGCAAGATCTGGAGCCATTCGCCGCCTTCTTCATTTGTGATGCTTTTTTTATTGTAGCATGGTTACCCGGCTGCTACCTATAGCACTTCCAGCTCAGCGGCAACGCAGTAGCGCGTGCAACTCCATGATGAAGGGCTGGTCAGTGTCGCAGCTTTTGCCCTATGTTCTCTTCCTCGCCTTCTCTTTCGCTTGGCCGGTCATCGAGTCGGTGGCCGTGCCCTCCGATCTTACACATGTGGACAGCGACCGCGGCTTCACGAAGCACGAGCTTCTCTACCGAATGCCTGCCCGGTCAACCGCTCGCATGGCCAGCCTACGCTCGTCGGCCAGCTACTCGGCGGTGACCGCGCTAGTAGACCACGACAGCGGGTCGGATGATGTTATATTATATGGATTGGAGTGTACTCAAAAGAGCATACACATGCTATAGTTTCGCACCCCAACATGAAAAGAAATCATGCTAGTGACATGCGAACCATGTGGCCTTGATAAAAAATTGTCTATTTATATCAAATGAATTGAATACAACCTTACTTATCGATAGGAAGATCATTTATTATGTAACTAGATTCTTTTGTGTTGTAATGTAGTGTGTTTTTTCCATCGCTTCAAAGTGCAGCTGTGCTATTCGGGCGTCGCGAGCGCATGCAGTACACAACAAAAAAGTCACACTACGAAAAAGGAAAGTATATGTTCGTGATCTGGTCGACGTTGCCTACTTTACACAAATCAGTCAAGAAAGGACATGTACGTGCATTTATTTGGGCTTAATAAAATTTTAATAAGCCATAACTTTTGATTCAAGTATCGGAATCCAGATTCATTTTCACAGTTGGGTTTCTCGCGACGATTTCTTCAAAATTAGCCCATATGGATATGTTTCGACAAACTTTCTGTTTTGAGCAACTATGGGTGCTAAAAAAGCAACTTTAGTGCTACAGAAAAGCAACTTCTTCTTAGTTTCCTATTATGATTGCCTATCAACGAGAAGTCATTAGAAGGTGCCTCACATGACTATCTTTTTCACTAAATTCACATATAAGTTGTACCCAAATGCTTATTAGTGCTGCTGTAATATTTGGAGACGTCGAGCGCACCATCCCAAGCCATTCGATTTCGCACAAATCGTGCGCTGTTGTTTTCCTGTCTAGTGTGGTGATCGGAGGTATGGTGAGGCCCCTCCCAGCCTTTCTCAGGTGTCATCGTTGCCTACAATCAATGATAATGTTGCCTAAAACCATGTATCCAGTTGCCCAGAATCAACCATACAGTTGTCTAAAACCATGTATCCAGTTGCCCATGATCGACCATACAGTTGTCTAAAATCATGTATCCGGTTGCCCACAATCAACGATACTGTTGCCGAAAACCATGGATCCGGTTGCCCACAATCAACCATACAGTTCTCTAAAACCATGTATCCAGTTGCCCAGAATCAATCATGCAGTTTTCTAAAACAATGTATCCGGTTGCCCACAATCAACGATACAGTTGTCTAAAATCATGTATCCAGTTGCCCAATCCTCGTGAACAGAAACATTACCAAGGCCATAACTTGGCTAATATGTAAGGTTTTAGATACTTTTCAAGTTTGTGTCATAGAGATGCGGGGCCAGGCCGGCAAAATCCGGGGCCCTGTGCAAAACTAAAAAATGGGGCCCTATCTCACAAAAAAATGAGCTAACGAGCAATTATAGTATATTACCTCGCAGAAACAAATTGTAGCGATGAGTTTTTTATTGAGCCTTTAGCACGCCTTATTTATTGAGCCTATAGGAAGCCTTCCCGTAACTTTAGGTTTTTGATTTCTTGTTTTTTTGCAGGAAAAACTTCCAATCTATTCATCTTCAATCATGATAGTACAACGAACACTAGAAATAATAAAAATTACATCCAGATCCGTAGACCACCTAGCGACGACTACAAGCTCTGAAGTGAGCCGAAGGCGCGCCACTGTCATTTCCCTCCCTCGTCGGAGCCGGGCAAACCTTGTTGTAGTAGACAGTCGGGAAGTCGTCGTGCTAAGGCCCTGTAGAACCAACGCACCAAACCAGTAACCGCCGCGGATGAAGAGTGCAGATCAAAAGGATCCAACCTGAAAACACACGTACGAAGACGAACGGCGAACAGATCCGAGCAAATCCACCAAAGACAGATCCGCCGGAGACACAACTCCACACGCCCACCGACGATGCAAGACGCATCACCGGAACGGGGTTAGGCGGGGAGACCTTTATTCCATCTTCAGAGAGCCGCCACGGTCTCGCCTTTCTGAGCAGGACGCAAACCCTAACAAAGCTCGAAAAAGATATAAAAACGGAGCCCTCCCACCGGCAAGGGCCGAGATCCACTCCGCCTCCATGGCCATAGGGCCACCGGAGAAAGGATGGACCGGCACCGGCGCCGGTGAAAGGCAGAAAGCTAGGCTTCTTGGAGGCGGCGGCTAGGTTTTTGATTTCTTGTTGATACACCTTTTTAAAATATTTTTATATTTATGTACTAAAAGGTTGGCACACCTTAGACCCTCCACTATATAGGCCAAAAGTGATGCCAAATTCAGTTTTGGGTCATTTGGCATCGGTGCCCTCCATAGCCCACTCGATGCCATAAGACAATTTCTGGGAACCGGAGCAAGTAGCTGCTCCGATGCCAAATTTATCGAGGCAATTAGAAATCCATATATTCTTCCTCTCGCGCGCGAACCAACAACCACGAAGTGTACCTGTTCTGCTTCACCACACCATCTCCGGTGAGCACTCTGCCGCCATTGGGACCGAGCTGGACTTGCATGACCTCCCTGCGCTCCCCGTCGGCTTCCAGCTTACTCCATCGCCGCCGCTGCGGCGACCTTTGGCCGCGAGCTCGCGATTCAGGTTGCTGGCGACGGACGGCGACCACCACCATTTGGATGCGACCTCCGTCCTCTAGCCACGAGCCAGGGTTGCCTGCTACCACTGTCGCCATCAACCTCCATCCTGAGGTCGCCCTGTTCACTACCTCCAGCCCCGCGATGACTCGCCTCAATTCCTCCTCCCCGCAATGGCTCGCCTCAATTCATCTGCCCCACAACCTCCATATGACATGGATCTAGTGAACTGAACATCCAATCGGGAAGAGGAGACGAGGGATGAAACGGATCTGTGCGAATTGCTTTGGAGGAGAATGGGGATTTGTTTTGCCTGTAGAGTAGATGGATAGAGTTGCATGCGAGGGAGACATATGTGGGCCAGTCTTCCAACGATGCCAAATTATCAACGTTGTGAGGGCGGTGCCTAAAGTTTTTTGTCTGCCATCTATGTATATACGTGGCACACATTTTTAAAAATTTAGCACTGGACACATAGTGGAAGGCCTTAAAAAACCAGGCAAGCTGCCGGTTCCAGTTTTTCTGACCAGATTGTACCGTGTTAAAAAAATGTCGACTATTACACACTCCCTGCTCCTCTCTCCTCCTCAGCACCCAGTGACCCAGATTCACCGCAGACCTCCTAGGTGTCATAGCCGGAGCCTCGCTCTCTCTCCCCACGGTGCTGGGTGCGAGCTCATGCTGGTCGTCTACACCATGAGCTCGGTCCTCGTGTTCACCATGTGGGTGCTCATTGCTGCTGTGTTGTGTCAGACTGTCAGTACCGAGCCTCCACGCTTGCACCAGTTGGGCTGCCGAAGCCGTCCCCACCCTCCTCCCCGACCAGCCGCCGCCCTTCCCGCTGGCCTGGAGACAATTTCTCATCATGGTTGATGTGGACGTGTCCCGCAGCTTCTCCAGGCCGCTGCCGCAGCTCCACACACCACTTGTTCGATGAAATGTATGGAAATTTGAGCTGGAGAAATGGTGTTTCCCCCTTTGGTAGCATGGTAGATCTGTCCAGAAATTCCGATATGGATCTGGTGCACAGATGTGGTAGGAAACGGGGTGATGGTCCTTGGGAACGCCCTAACAACTGTATGCATAGGCATATAATATAATGTAAGGAAGTAGAAAGATCGGTGTGAAATACTGAAGAAAGAGGGACCTTCAGCAAAAATCACTCATGCTCTCTCTATATATTTAACAGGGTTATATACTTATATGGCACTCACCCGTGCATTCTTTGATTCTCTCGTGCGCAGAGCAGAAAAATCAATTTGTGCCTAGAGTTCTTACTTCTTAGTAGCCATGAAGATGGAACATGACCTCCATATGACCAAAGGAGAAGAGGAGACCAGCTACTTCAAAAACTCAAGGCTTCAGGTTCGATACAATCCTTCTAGCATCCACAATTGGTATTGCCTACAACCTTGACTTACCTGCTGCTGTACTCTGAATTTGCTTGGCAGATTTTATTTTATTTTGAAACAAAATTGCTTGGTAGATTTTACTGCAGTAGTTTATAAAGATTTCCCTTCCATTTATCTTAGGAAAAAGCTTTGGTTGAGACTAAGCCAGTTCTCCAGAAGATTGTGATGGAAATGTGCGTGGATCTCCTCCATCCAACAATGACAATTGTTGACTTAGGCTGCTCTTCAAGTGACAACACACTCTTCTTTGTCTCCAATGTGTTCAAAGCGGTCAGCTACCACCTTGAGAAATTCAGTGGCCATCCCACCGAGCTTCAGTTCTTTCTCAACGATTTACCAGGCAACGACTTCAACCGTGTCTTCCAATCACTTCAACGATTCAGGAACTCGATTGATATGGATCACAAGGGAGAGCCAATACCTGCTTTCTACATCGCTGGGTTGCCCAGCTCCTACTATACAAGACTTTTGCCTCGCCGGAGTGTTCATCTCGTTCACTCATCATACTGCCTGCATTGGCGATCTCGGGTACTAGCACCAACAACACACAGCTTAGTTGCATAACTTTATTTTTATAATCATCCACATCGGTCCATTTAATAGTGAGAATTTGCTGAATTGACGGAGCTAAGTAGACAGCCCCAAATAATATCAATGTGTATGAGAATATCTGAAAAAAACGCTACATGTTATACACAGCTTCCTGATGGATTAGAGGGCAAGAAAAGACCATATCCCAATGAAGGAAACATCGGCATTGGAGCGACTACCCCACCCTGTGTGGTGAAAATGTACAAAGAGCAGTTTCAGAAGGACATGTTGTTGTTCCTCCAGCTGCGCCATGAAGAACTAGTTGCCAGTGGACAAATGGTTCTCACATTTCTTGGGAGGAAACACGATGATGTCTACAGCGCAAGTCTCAACCGTCTATATGGGTTACTTTCACAGTCTGTACAATCTCTTGTTGAGGAGGTACGCAATGATATATCATACTTCTAATAATTATTTGAGGAAACTAAATTTTCATTAATGCATACTGATCACGACAGGGCCTTGTGGAGAAAGAAAAGCTGGAGTCCTTTAATCTACCTGTGTATGGGCCATCGATGGATGAAGTTAAGGCAGTGGTCGACCAGAGCCAGCAGTTTGAATTAACTAACATCAAACTATTCGAGACCAATTGGGATCCTTATGACGACTCGGAGGGCAATGTTGTGCATGACAGTGTCCAGAGTGGGATTAACGTCGCAAACTGCTTGAGAGCAGTGATGGAGCCCCTGTTTACAAGCCATTTTGGAGAATCCGTGCTCGATGAGCTCTTCAAGAAGTTTGCATATAACGTCGCTTTGCACCTTGTCGAGGAGAAGACCCAGTACTCTGTCATTACTCTATCACTGAAAAGAAGATGAGGCGTACACGATCTGTGGTCTTGCAATTTGTGTATTTATCAGTCGCCTCCTAAAATATATGCATGAGTCATGGGTTGTGTTATGTTGTTGTTGTATATTAATACTAGGAGAGTTCTTTCCACTACAACTGGGTATAATAATAAGTTCCTCAAATACTAATCTGTATTGCGTTTTAACAGTAATATGTTGATCAAGCCACAAATAAAGGTTATTGACGGCACGCACACTTAACCACTGACTAGGGATCGAGCTAAGGCTCTTCACCTAAGGTTCAGAATTTCAGTGAAATTTCCGACAATTCGGTGTGCATGGAAATATTTTTAACCATAAATATTCAAGCTAGATTCAAACTAGCTCCAAAGAAAATTAAAGCTTAATCGAAGTTAGTCAAATTAAGTGAATTTCAATAGATCAAAATCTGTTTGCGAAATTGAAAACATATGTAATGCTACAAGGAGTCAATTTTTTTTCTTCAGAAAAGGAGGATGACCCCTTGGCCTCTGCATCTGGAAGATGCATGCGGTCATTTTATTGATTATTCTCGAGGACCTTACAAAGTAGTACAACAATATGCCTGAATCCGCCATCTTGGCAACATCTGCCGCTACTCCAATCCATATGATGAAAGCTGGGCCAAATACCCAGACCTCTCACCAAGCCTAACATCTAAAGCCGGAGGCCCCGACCGAGCCACATACCGGGTCCGGGTCACAAACCGGTCCGACGCACTCACATGTGTCGTCACTGCCATCTTCCACTGGTCCATCTTCAGAGCAGATTGAGGTGCCAACCTTGGCAGGTACCTCCGCCATTGACGCCACCATGACACCAAACGACGACCTTCATCTACGCGAGTCCATCTCCAAGCAACGGACGCAGATCCATGCTAGGATATGGCCGCACCACCGCCGTCGCTCACCACCCACAAGCGCCATCCAGCCACTAGGTTCCCAAAGCGGCGCCTTCAAGAAGGGAACGGCGCCGTGAGCGCCGTCGCCGCCGTGAGCGCCGTCGCCGCAACAAAGTTAGGGCTTTCACCTGGGAGACCTAGGGGAAGGGGAAGTGAGGGTATCAGTCCATACCGACGCCTCCAAGGAGGGGAACGGCGCCCTCGGGCGTCGCCGTCGACGCGGCCAGCCATGGCCGACCAGGGATTTCGCCCGAACTAGATCCCCGCCACCAGTAGTGCCTCCTGTACAGAACCGGCGACCCCGGGAGCGCGGCCCGATGAGGATGGCCCGCACACCGAACAGGGAAGGAGGGGAGGCGCCAGATCGCGTGCACGGGCCACCATAGAAACCGCCACCGGCCGCCAACGACCACCGGATCCCACCGCCCGCACACCCGGGATGCCAGATCCACCGCCCGCACGGCTGCTAGCCGGCCGTGCCTTGCCAATGGAGCCGCCGCTCCAGATCCGAAGTTCCCCACGCAGAGGCAGGGCAACCGAGGCCGCGCCGCCACCATCCTTGGCGCCCCGGGCTTGCCCGGCGGCTGCCTCAGGCGGCGACGAGGAAGGGAAGAGGAGGAGGCGGCTACGGAGGAGGAGGGAGGAGGAGGAGGGGTGGCTAGGGTTCATTGTAGGATGCTTTTACATATTGTGTGCTTGTTATGTGGGAACGTGCCCCAAGCATCACCTTGGGTTGCACCTTGCTTGCGTTCAAAGGTGTACACCATGTAGCCTTTGTTCATGCCCATGTGCTAGACCATAATGCATGCAGTATGGAGATGGTGAGCTCACACTCGATTTAGGACAGTATGGAGATGGTCCGCCCAGTGGGCGGGCGTCATGTGGTAGCTTGACACCAAGATCGAGCATCAACCACCGCCGATGCCATCGAACAATCCACAGATGACCACCAGAAGGAGTCTGTTTCACAAAACCAAAAAAACACGCAACCCTCCATGGTCACACCAGCCGGGATGCAAGACATGGATGTTGATGTGCCGGCTTAGTTTTTCAGAGGTGCTCATAGGGATAGGGTATGCGTGTGTCCGCTCATAGGACTAAGTGTAAATGCGTATGTATGAGCGTTTGATCGTACGTTGGTATTTGTATTGTGTTCTAAAAAAAGCTACTAATTCCTTCACAGTCCCAGGCCACTGCTCCTGCACTACCTTGTCGATCCACGTTAAGTTTGATCCAGCCAGCCTGGGGCTTCCTACAGATAGCCGTGATCGATTGATGGCCCGTAGTGGGAAACATGGTTGTCTTTCCTTTGTCCCCGTGCACCTCGAATCTAAATCCTGGGTGTAGCTTTGATGGAAAGCCATGGACGCCCTGATGGAATTATGGCATCTACTCCAGTAAGCAGCATCATCAACCAGTCAGGGCTAGCCAGTGCTTTAGGTCATCTTGAGGACGAAATTGTTCAAGCCAAAAACTAGTTCAACGGCTTCCATTTGTTGGGTTTATGGCGAGCAAGTCAGTGGCAATCCTCCATCCACTGATACATATAGTAGTTTCGTCAGCGCCTTTGTTTTCCGTTTCATACAGTCCTCGACATCCACGTGCAGATATGTAGCTTGATGGAAGTATGGTGTTACAGATAGCTAGCTAGCTTCGACGTCAAATATGTAGAACTGTGATGATTCCAGATCCGCCAGGATCTGAATCTGCGTGGCTCACTGTGCTAGTTCTGATTCTGAATGACAACTAGCACTCACAGTTCGGGATGGCATATCAAGCCTTATTTACATGTCATAGTATTGCATCCCAGATTAAAAATATAATCCTTACAGCCTGCTTAGATCTAGGCTATGTCAAAAGAAAAATACGGCATAAATGGAAGAATACGTCTAGAGTCCCTCAACATCACCCGGTAAAAGTTAGGTATAGACTCATAAGCATACTTCGTAGCACTTACTCATAGTTTTAATAAGGCCTGTAAGATAAAAAGGTGAAGCTACGAGGGTTAATACATTGCATATATTAGCAAGGCGCACACAGAGTATATCAGACACACATATATTGGCATTATACTTGGCCAAACCTCGGGCTGGGCCGGGCTTTGGGCCGGACCTAGCCAAGCCCGAGGCAAAAAACCTAGGCCCGGGCCCGGCCATCGGGCCTGTTTTTTGGGCCCAAGCCAGGCCCGAACGCGTAAAAGCCCATCGGGCCTCGGGCCTCGGGCCGGGCCCCTTCAGAAAAGCGCAAAAACGACGGGCCCGAGCCTGGCCCGGCCCGGCCATCAGGCTCAAAATCTAGGCTCGAGCACGGCCCGGGAGCAGCGTCGGCACGGGCCGGGCCGGGCTTCCCATGGCCAGGACTAATTGGCGGCCTATTTATGTATTTAAGCTTAGACCATGCATATGTCCATCAATTATGTTTACATTGGGGAATCTAATAGTATGATTCGCAACAAAGTAAAAAACCAAACCCAAGATAGCTAGGGCGAACTCTCCACTCCAGATTTCACTGGCAAGCATGTTGATTCGCCTCCCCTCTACCTGCCACTCCAACGGACGACGGTGGGGAGTGGAATCCTGGTGCCTTCTCTAGCGGATGATGGCGCCTCTTCTTTGAGTTTGTCTTCCAGGCTCCGATCTTCCATTCGTCTATCTGGACGTAGTCGACAGAGCTCCGACGTAGATTCATGTCGTTTCCTTGAGGCGGGGAGGTTAAGGTTTCTTTTTTTGAATAAAAAGAACTTTTGGAATGGTAACTTCATGGTGAACACTCTTTTTCTGGCTCTTACTACATACTGGTGCCTAGTATGTAAGCTCTATTATTTTTGGCATGGTGATCAAGACACATAATTATAAACAAGTTAGCACGAAATTACCCTTGACAAATTTGTTGATTAGTGGCAAGTAAATCAGTTAGTCCAGGAAAGTAAGAGATGAATTCAATCAACATAGAGATACTTTACTTGTTTTGTTACAAGGAGTGATACCGACAATCCGGAGAGAGATACACCTTAATTTTTTCTAGAGGGTTAATAAGGAAATTATGAGGAATTATAAGAAATGCATCTTAAATTATGAAAAAATATCAAAAAATAAATGATAAGTTCCACATGTGTGGCCCAGAGCAACACGATCCAAACGCCTCATTATCATTCATTTTGCCACATCAAACAGATGACATCCGGATCATCAGTGCGGATGAGAAGAGCAACTCGAATCTTAATAGGGGCATGATGAGGAAGTTCAAATCGTTTGTCGACAATAACGAGCTCAAAGAGATTTACATGCACGGTAGGTGCTTCACTTGGTCAAACGAAAGGGATCATGTGGTGATGACAAGGATCGACCGGGTCCTCGTCTCTATTGATTGGGAACTCAGCTTCCCGGATGTGCTGCTCCAAGCCCTATCCACCAACATTTCGGATCACGCACCTCTGCACCTTTCCACTTCGGCCCCCTTTTTGCCCCAAGGTAGGTTCCGTTTTGAGCTGTTTTGGACTCGCCTGGAGGGTTTTGAGCAGGCTGTTAAAGACGCGTGGGTGTGCGAGGAGGATATTGTTGATCCCTTCAAGAGGCTTGATATGCTTCTAAGGAACACCGCGTCCGCTTTGCAAGCTTGGGGTCAAAGGAAGACTGGCAACATCAAAATTCTGATGGCGGTGGCTAACTACGTCATCCTTAGGCTTGATAGAGCCATGGAGGTTCGGGCGCTGAATTGGAGGGAGATTTGGTTGAGGAGAACTCTCAAGCATTCGCTTCTAGGGCTTGCCTCCCTGCAACGCACCATAGATAGACAACGCTCCCGGTTGAAGTGGATCCGCGAGGGGGATGCCAATACAAAACTCTTCCAAGCAGTGGCCAATGGAAGGAGGTCCAAGAACTTCATCCCGCATATTAGACATAATGGGGAGTTGATATCCCAGCAAGACAGAAAGGAGGAGATCTTCTCCGATGCTTACGAGCAGCTTCTGGGTCACGTCGCTGCTCGGGATGTCGACGTGGACCTGGATTTCCTCGACATGACCGTACACGATCTATTGGAGCTTGATGCGATCTTTACCGAGGAGGAGGTGTGGAAAACTGTCAAGGAGCTGCACCCGGAGCGGGCACCAGGGCCGGATGGATTCAGCGCTGCCTTCTATCAGAAAGCGTGGCCTACGATAAAGAACGACGTGATGGCAGTGCTCCTTAAGCTTTACGTGGGAGATGGGCGAGGTTTCGGCAAGCTTAATCGTGCTCACATCGTGTTGATTCCGAAGAAGCCGGACGCTGAGGTCGTGGGAGACTATCGTCCTATCAGTCTACCTCACAGTGTTGCCAAGATCTTCGCTAAGCTCCTTGCGAACAGAGCACGAAGAAGAACGAGGGAAATTGTCATGGCAAATCAGTCCGCCTTCATATGTGGCAGACACTTGCATGACAATTTTCTCCTGGTTAGGCAGGTGGCCAGAAAGATCCACGCCCGCAAGGAGACCAGTGTGTTCCTCAAGCTCGATATCTCTAGGGCTTTTGACTCGCTTAACTGGTCGTTTCTGTTTGAGGTGATGAGGAGAAAAGGATTTGGTCATAAGTGGTGCACTTGGATTTCGATCCTGCTCAGGACTGCGAGCACTAGGGTGATTGTCAATGGGGTTCCCGGCAGAAGCTTCATCCATGCCAAGGGACTCAGACAGGGGGATCCGGTCTCGCCCTTATTATTTGTGATCGCCATGGACGTGCTGTCTAGAATTATGATCAAGGCCGAGAGTTTGGGAGTTGTCAGCAGTTTCACGGGCATCACGGCACATCAATCGGTCTCGATTTACGCTGACGACGTTGCCTTGTTCGTCAAACCCCGGGCGCTGGACCTCACGTTCGTCCGGTCGATGTTACATGCATTTGGGGCGGCCTTTGGCTTGAGGGTCAACTATCAAAAGTCTCTTGCGATCATGATCCATGGCGATAAGACCGATCGGGAGCGGGTCGAGTCCATTCTGAATTGTCAGCTGGGCAGTTTTCCTTGCCAGTATCATGGCCTCCAATTGGCTATTCCTCAGCTCACGAGGGCGGAGTGGCAGCCTATGATTGATCATGCCAACAAGTGTGCTCCGGCCTGGCAAAGAGGGCTGCTGCACCGCCCAGGAAAACTTGTGTTGGTCAAGTCCGTGATCGCGGCCAAGCCCATCCACCATTTCATGGTCATGGAGGCCCCTATCTGGGTGTTTGAAGAGATTGAGAAGTGTATGCGCTCCTTCTTATGGGCTGGCAAAGACAAAGTGAACGGTGGTCAGTGCTTGGTGGCTTGGACCGCGGTTTGCAAGCCTACTTGGCTTGGCGGTCTGGGAGTGCGCAACCTCCAGATGCAAGGCTTGGCTCTGAGAGTGAGGTGGGAGTGGCTGAGGCGGACAGATCCCGAGAGGCCTTGGCAAGGTCTACCCATGGTTGTGGACAAGGAGGCTCGCGAAGTCTTTGATAGCCTAGTGCACATTGAGGTTGGGAGGGGTAACAAAGTTCTGTTCTGGAGAGACCGATGGATCCACAGCTTTGCGGCTAAAGACATTGCACCATGCATTCATGCTATGGTGGACACGAGAACGATCAATCGCCGCACGGTGGAGGAGGGCTTGGAGAACGCGAGATGGTTGCTTGACATTGCTGGTGATGTAAACTTTGGTGCCCATATGCAACTCTTGCACCACATTGCGATCAGCACAGTTACTCGTCATCCCTCCGGCGATGACTCCTTTTCCTGGCCGGCGGACCCGACGGGCAGTTACACCGCTAAATCCACCTACTTCAGGCTCTGTCTGGGTGGCGAGAGGGCCCCTTATGGCTCTTGTATTTGGAAGAGTTGGGCATTACTCAAATGCAAAATCTTCGTGTCGTTGGCAGTACAACACCGGATCTGGACATCTGACAGAAGAGCAAGGCATGGCCTACAGGACTCTCCCTCCGCTTGCTACACGTGTCTTCAAGAGGAGGACAACGCGGAACACATCCTTGTCCAATGTGTCTATGCTAGAGAAGTGTGGCACTACATCTTCGAGGCTTTGTGTGTGCAAGGCAACATCCCGGAGCCGAGTGATTGCCTGTTGGAGTGGTGGTTGGCTAGGAGAGCGCTTTTTAGGAAGGGCGCCAAGCGTGGTTTCGACACGGTGATTATTGCGATCACTTGGGCTTTATGGAAGCAACGCAACGCTCGAGTGTTCCATCGGACTCAGCAGCAGAAGACGGCACCGGACCTGGCCCTTGCCATCCTAGGGGAGCTCAAAGAGTGGAGGTTGGAGGGTTTGGGAGGAGGATTTGTAACGTTTTGTGAGAGTGTGGGCATAGGGTAATTTGTAGGGTGCGGTAGGGTGTGTGTCCTCGATGGAAGTTCGCTTCCATCTTAAAATCCTTTATACATGGTTTCGCTTCTTTCTTCTATAAAAGTAAGGTACGCCTTTGGCGTACTCTCGGAAAAAAAAACAGATGACATCCGTAGAATCTTTTTGGTTTTTCGGACTTCAAAATGTTTTATCTCTTAAATAAAAATTCGATTAATTTTTTTTTCATCATTAAATTCGTCTGGGTGAGATCTTCAAAACTATATCCCATATTAATATGTTTCGTTTACTTTTTTGGGGGCCATAGGTTGCCATGATGTTACATTGAAGTTGGCATAGTGTTTACACTAAAGTTGCCATGATATGTTTCATCTATTTGTTTCTTCCAGATTTAAAGTTAGCATTGTACTTCATCTACTTTTCACATCAAATTTTATTAATTGACCATGGCAATTTTCAGTAATTAACAACAGCAAATTTAATTCATGGATCATGGCAATTTTTAGTAATTCATCATGACAAATTTAGTTTATAGATCATGGCAATTTTAGTATTTTGACCATGACAATTCTAGTATTTTGATCATGGATATTATTTTTTGTATGAATCATGGCAAAAATTACTGCATGTATCATGGCAAATTTAAGTAATTCACCATGGCAATTTTAGTTTCTGGTTCATGGCAAATTTAAGCAATTCACCATTGACCATGCACTTTTAAAGTAATTGCTGACATATTTCCTTTTAATTATGAACCATGTCAAAATTATTTCCTAGATCATGGCAAATTTTAGCAATTCACCACGACAGGTTTAGTTTCTTAATATCCTTCTTTATAACATGTCAAAAATTACTTTGAACGTAGAAGAAATGTAGTTGAAACATATCATGGCAATTTCAGTGTAAACATCATGGCAATTTATGTGCAATAGACATGGCAACTTTTGACCATCAAAAAATATTGTCGAAACATATGTATATGGGTTTTGAAGTCCTCACCGCGACGGGTTTAATGGTGAAAAGCGATTTTCAATCGGATTTTTCATTTAATAGATAAAATATTTTAAAGTTTAAAAAATTCAGAGGATTCTCGCTGACATCATCTGTTCTCGTCTCTGTTTGCATGCATGTGTGAAAGAAACAAAAAGGCTGACATGTCGCAATGAGTGGCTAGAAGGGTGTTCGGCCCGACCACCTTCCGCCCACACGTGTGATGGTTATCAGGGTCCTTATATAACGGAGGGAGTAACATGCTAAATACTAGGTAAATGCTCTAGAGGAGGAATAACTTCATCTCAGACTATTCATGTATTCTGTGTGTGGATTGGGTGCTGAATCTAGAGATAACCTTTTCTTTGGGTTCCCTTTTGCTATTGCCTCCTAGAAACACATGTGCCCAACTTGGGAGATCCTTTGTATACACCAATCCAAGATCAGATCACCTCTTTCAAGGAGTGCATGATCCTGAACTTGGCTATGAAGATAATCATTGTGGTGCCTTGGCAATCTGAATTACAAGGAATGATTTCATATTCAAACTAGCTTCTTCGAACTACTGCTCTAGCACATTGATTTTTAAGAGGTCCAATTACTCATCCATAGAGCCAAGAGGAAGTGGTATGCTGAGTTTGAAAATAGGCCATGGATTCCAGTCGAGGGCTCATCTTGCACTAGTGCAGAAAACCCTAGTTATGGCATGCCAAAAAGGGCGTTGCTGACGTGGACACTTGACGCCGCCAATATGGCTCCGTTGTTAAATAATAGTGGTAGTGTTGGAGCCTACGTCAGCAGTACTTCACACGTTGATGGCATGCCACGTGGCAAATGCCAACAGTAAGTGTATGTTACCATTGTCGTGCCTTGTTGCCAACACCAGCAAATTGATTTTTCACTAATAAAAAATATATGCATTTAAACGATCAACTAATTTAAGATGTAATACTTCATCAACTAGTTCAACTCCACAAAATTACATAGGGACTCATCAACTTAACTAGTTCAAGTCCACAAAACTACATAGGTACTCATGAACTTAACTAGTTCAACATCACAAAAATTACTAGTTAAATAACTAAATAATTCAACTTCACAAACTACATCATCGTTCCATAGCGAGTCTGCTAGGTGGTCGATAATATTTCTTGATCAAAGATTAATTTCAACTGACAAATCTTGTGTCTAGTGTTCTCTCCATCTTTTTTGAATTGAGTTGTCTCCATCTTGAGCTCATTCCTCTCGGCCCTCGACTTATCTCTCTCCTCGATCAGTTGATCTCTCTCATCCCTCACCCTAAGAGTCTTGCTGAAGAGATCAACCTTCTCGTTCAACAGCTGACCCGTCTCCGCCTTCAGTGAGGCATTTTCCTCCTGTAGGGCCTTAACTCTGAGAGCTCGCGGTTGAGAATCTCCACACCATATACCTCCTCCTTGACGGCTGTCGGATATATTTGGAATCTTACTTGGTTGCCTTCATTGGCCATGACAAGTCAACGCCAACTACAAAATAATGACAAGTCTCACTGCCAACTACAAAACATATACGACAATTGAACTATGAAGTTTAATACCTATTCATGTCATTATACCCTGCATTTGACAATTCAACTATATATGAGAACAATATGCATAGCTTTGTCAAACAAAAGAAAGCTTGTTCACACCAGTATGGTGTGTTCGTTAGACAAATAAATAATTAGCTACATGTCAGTCTGCATCCATGCTTGTCCATCAAACTACAACTTTGCAAAACTGTACTAGTAAATTAAAACTACATCTTTGCAAAACTACATCTAAATGGGGATCGGACAAAATCTAATCGGACTGAACACTAAGTACAACAAACTATATCTTTGCAAAACCATACTAGTAAATCAAAACTATACTACAACTAATGTATGTACAAAATCAATTCATGGACGTCCATGGATTCAACCGTAAGTATGATATTTACAACTAATTTATGAAAGTATGCGGCGGCTAGCGGCGACGAGTCGTGAGGCCCGGAGGGGAGGGGAAGAAGACGCGTGAGGGGAGGGGAGGGGATCTAACCTTCTGGTCTGACAGTGACGAGCGGCGAGGCTCGGATCAAGCATCGGCGGTGGCGCTGGTCGAGAGCTGGAGTGAGAAGGATTTAGGGGATCAAAAGGAGTTAAGTTTTCTTTTGCTGGGGCGGTATATAGCGAGTGGACTAGTGCCGGTGTGGGCCTAAGAGGCTACGCCAAAACAATGTGTAGCCCACAGAAAAAAGAACAAAACATCTACGACGTGACATAAAAATACAACACCAGCAATAAACCCATAACGATGTCGTACCAAATATGATCACGCCACCACTATTTCGAAAAAATAGTGCTGGCGTTGATTGTAAACGAGGTGCTACCAACAAAAATTGTGGCTAGCCATTCCTTCACTAGTGTTGGCGCCCCATTTTTTGTTTTCTCTTTGTATCTGTTTTGTCACTGTCACACCCCTTACCTACCCAGGGCTTTCCTTTATTCCTTGATTTGATACAGTTAATATAAAAAAGATCTGATCTTTTCGCAAGAAAAAATCAATCCCTTCTGGTAGTCTGGTTCCCTACAAAAAATTAAATGAGATTGGACAAAAGAGAGACAACACAATTGAAATCCACGGATGACATTTCCAACAAAAGAGATTGGACAACAAGCATGTATCCACTGGAGCTACTATACCATACAGATAGAATGGGCAGCTGTTGTATGTTGAAGTCGAGCCCGACTTGCATGGACCAGCCCGGTAAATTCAGCCCAAGAAGCAGGTCCCTCATACGTACCATTTTTTATAGATAAATAAAAGCAGCAACGATGTGAAGATTAGAGCAGGGAGGCGTGAAGCCATTGTACGAGGGGTGGAGAGGGATCGCCGCCACCGACCACCACGTCACCGTTCACGGCCGACCATCATCGCCACTTGCGCCAACTCACTCTACAAGGTCCGTGTTCTTCCTCTGCACTCTCACATCACATCCCTTCCTCCATCCATCTGGTTGTCCTCTATTTGTGACACATGTGTGATTGTCCTTAGAGGAAAGAGACCCATTAGAATCGTGTTGCCAGATTGGATTCTCTCTCGCCACAGTGTAATGGAAGAAACCTAGAATGGGTGGGACTGGCCAACTGATTGATTGGTCAAGTAGGTTGTGCAAATAAGTAGCGTGCCCTCTCTAGTGTGGCTACAACCCTAGCATGAGTAACCCCACTTTGATTTTGTACGATGGTCTGCGGGTGCTGCATAAAATGTATGCGGATCTCCTAAAACACTATTAGCACCTCACTGATCGAATTTTGATTCCTCTATAAAACAAGTGGATTATTAATAGTTCATACATAGGAGTTCTAGAATCATCAATCTTTGAAATCTGAAGTCCACGTCCCCCTGCGCTCTCACCTAGACCCTAGTTTCCCCCCTTCCCTTCCTCCATCAATTGATCTTATGTTTGGTACCCCGTCCTGCGATTTTTCTTATGGGGAAAGTGACCCGAGTCGACTTGCTAGTTCACACAAGGGTTCTCATACTTAAATAGGGCATGAATGTTATGAATGTCAGCAACTACACCACTCACGGTTGAATTAAACAATCACAACCATTGGAGGATGGGATGTTTGTTGAAGCAATGATGACGCAACCTACTTTTTCTTGCTGCCAGCCACAACCAAATCCCATAGTTGCAATTAGAAAAAGTTGAGATGGGGGAAAGGCCGCAACCTACTTTTTACTATTGCTGCTTGCACTAGATTAAGTGACCGTCAGTTGGCCAACAACTGGAACTGCATATTCTGCCACTAGTAGGGGAATTTGCTCGACCAGGTACACGGTGGCAGTTGGCTGGCGGTGGGGAAGGAACTCGCATAGTGGCGCATGAACTTGGGGGAGAAGAGACGATGTGGCATGAGCCCCGCAGTCCCGAGGTGTGGGTCAGGGGCAGGGCCACTCGGGGAAGCTCGGGGAATAGGTGAAGCACGGGCGCTGGGGTGGCGCGGTCTGCGGCAGCATGTGGGGGTCCAGCGCACGCACGAGGGAGTCGAGGTCCCAGCGGTGATGGAGCAGGTGAGCCAGGACCCCGACGGCGGTGGCGCTCGGGATCCAGGGCCCTGCGGCGGCGAACAGGGATCCAGGGCCCGGCGAATATTACGCGGGGTTTCGGGGCCTGCGGTGGCTGGATCCCAGTGTGGCGGCGGGAGGAGGTTCATCGGCCATGGCAGAGAAGGTGCCCCCGTCGTGAGGAAGAAGGCGCACCGGCCGTTTGGGAGAAGGGGAGGTGGCACGCCGGCCGCAAGGAAGGAGGGGCGCCAGCTGCGCGGGAGGATGGGCTCCGGCCATAGAGGAGGGGCGCCGGCGGCGCGGGAGGTGTGGCGGTGATTTAGGAGAGGATGTTGAGAAGGCCGTGGTACGTAGGGATGAAAACGGAGCGGAAATGGACGGAACTGAGTGCTATCATATTTGTTTTCACATTTTTTTTGCAGAAGCGGAAACGAATACAGAAACCCCGGAAATGAATACGGAAACAGATACTATCGAAAAAGGACATGGAGCGAATACAAAGCGGATACGGAAACAAAAATAGGCGTTGATCGGAACTTAAAAACCCCTTGAATCATAGAAAAATACACACAAAAACAAACAAATCTAATGAGTTGTTAACATGGCTACAAAATAATATCATTATGTTAGCAACTTAGCATAGTATTGGAGTAGTACCGGACAATTGCATATGGGGTCCAGCTGAGTACATGTGTGGTAGTAGAAGTTGGGCGTCAGATCCATTTTACTAATTGTGTCATTGTGTTCTTTTTGGTGGTTGGGCTACAAAGCAGCTATAGGTCTATAGTAAAAACAGAAATTCCATATTCACGGAAACAGAAAGTTCCGTTTCCATGCATGTTCCATCGGAAAACACCGTTCCGTTTTTGTTTCCGTTTCCGCATAAACAATTCCATTTCCGCTTTCATTTTGCAAATTTCCGTTTTCGTTTTCATATTTCCTCTCTGTTTCCATTTTTTCTGTGGAAAAACGGAAAGTTTCCACTCCATTTTCATCCCTAGTGGTACGGGAGGTTAGGGGTAGCTATTTTTTTCCTTCGGTCGACCATTTCGGCGAGTTCGGAAACATCTAATCGCGCTCTATATCGGTCGCGCCGTGATCAGAATAACTATTCTGATCCTGGGATCAGAATAGTGCTACTCTCTCTCTCTCTGTTTTCTCTCTCTATATATATGTGTGTGTGTGTGTGTTGTGTGTTTGAATGGAATCAAAACAGGATTATAAAAAAACACTACAAAACTATGCCGACGGCCTAACCGTCGGCATAGAGTTTGCGTGAAACCAATGGCCGCCACATGGCGGCTACTGAGCCGTCCTGGTGCATAACTATGCCGATGGCCAAGCTGTCGCCATAGGTTTAGATCTATGCCGATAGCCTAGCCGTTGGCATATCCATACACTAGGACAACCTAGTAGCCGCCACGTCGCGTCTGTACGCCGACGACCCATCCGTCGGCATAGGTTCAGGTCTGTGCTGACAACCCAGCCGTCGGCATATCCATACACCAGGGCGACCCAGTAGCCGCCACATGGCGTGTGTACGCCGACGGCCAGGCTGTCGGCATAACTTTAGATGTATGCCGATGGGCTAACCATCGGCATAATGCAGCACCATGACAGCCCAACGGCCGCCACGTGGCGTGCTTATGCCGACGGCCAGCCCGTCGGCATAGATCTAAAGTTATGCCGACGGCCTGGCCATCCGCGTACGCACGCCATGTGGCGGTTCATGGTTGGAGCCGCCTTGACGACGGTGTCGTCAGCTACCGTCATAGGGGGAGAAGTTGCCGACGGCAACACGATGCCAGCAGTTGTACGGGCGCCGTCGGCATAGCCCGCTATGCCGACGGCTTGGCCTGTATACGCCGAATTACATGTTGCCGACGGCAGCCATGGGCATAGGGGTATCCCGACGCGGTTTGCCCCTATGCCGACGGCTAGAACCCTATTCCGGTAGTGTGAACGGCCTTCGACGCCAGATCAGAGGGCTATTTAGGCGGGTGATTTTCCTAGAAAATCAACCGGCTGATTAGTAGCAGCCGCCTTTTCTTTTTCTACCAGTTCTGATGCCTACGGCACACAGAGTTTACGCTAGGTGTGTCTTGATAGCAGGGTTCTGCCATGCACTGGTGCCACACACACGGGTGAAGGTACTGGCAACGACAACCCGTCGCGGTGGAGTACCCTCAAATACCACTTCATGACTACCAAGACCTCCTCGCTAGTGGCGGTGGAGTCATGCAGAGAGTTAGAGCGGCACCCTGTTCATGGCCACGGCCCTCCTCGCTTTCTTTCTCGTGGCCACCGGCCAACCCCAACTCTAAACCTTGCTCCTTCCCTTCCTCTCGCTGCTTTCAGCCATCGCACCAAAGGACTTGTCTCTGTTGAGATATACGTGACATATGTACGTGAGGTTGTTGTAAGTTGTATCCCTAGTCTTCAGGTGGTTATCCTATCCATCGCCACTAGCCCATGCATGTAGCGGTCTCACGTTATATGTACATATAACTCCATGACAATCAATACAGTGAATATATTCGTCTGTCTTCTCAGTAATCAGAGAATCTCTCTCCCCCTCATGTCGACCAATGCCGCTCACTCTCTCACTGCCTCGCCGCCGCTTACCAGTGATCGCAATGAGCTGCCCGCCACCGCGGATGTGCCACTCCCGCTGACGAGCGACCTCCCGCCCAGGCTGCCGACGATCTGCCAATCGTCTTTGATGGGCTCCCTCTTGCGCCCCTCCCACCCAACCTTGTCCCGACAATCCCACTTTCCGCCACCTTTGTCTTGGCCGGCCCTATCGCGCTCTTTCGTCCAACATCACCGGCGTAGTCAACTTCTAGTTGGCGCTCGACGGCGCCAATTTCACCCACTGGTGGAACTACGCCAACCTCTTGCCAGCCCGATACCATGCGGAGGATTACATCCGGGACGGCACCGCCAACCGGCTCTCCGATCCGGCCTGGAGTGACGATGACAACCCCATTGTGATGTGGTTCTTCTCCACCATCATGGAGACTTCCTCGACATCGTCGCTCCGGCCAGCTTGATGACACACTCGATGTGGGTGCGGCTCCACTTTATGTGCGGATCGTTGGAGCAATGAAACTAGAAACCATTGAACAAACCACTACTATTTATTTGTGGATCATAAATTGGATCTCTATGTGTTCAAGTCATTGCGCTTTTGCTAAGACGGCGTTGTCGTAGATTTCATCACTCAAGTGGCATATGAGAGGATCCAATTGTCAAAGTCTCCTTTGTTGTCCACAAATACCTGGCAACAGTACACATAGGTATACTTAGTTGCCCGCATTGCTCCTCTAGCATCACCCAACCCTAATATCCTTGTCACAAGCTGAGCGCACAACTTATTTTGGTCTGTTGGTAGTCACTTATGGTTGATGCGCCCAGTTCTTGCGAGAGAACAATCAAGTAAACTCTGTTTCTCGATGGCCAGGTCTTTAACTTGGAGTCTGGTGGCATGCTCTTTGCTAAGCACTTGACACCTTGGACTTGACTTAAAAAATGGCAGTTGTTTGGGAAGAAATTACCATCCAAAATCGTGCTAACCTAAATCTGGTGGTGTGTGGCGATGCTTTTCTTGGTGCAAGATTGTAGACGTGATATTTTGGGTTGATTTTTATACCATCGTTGGTTTTGTATGAGAACTAAATATTTTAGAGTGAAGATGCATCATGTACGACAAGCGTTGAAGACTCGGCGCAATGTATATTGAGATGCACCTTTTTTAGAAAAGAATGTAACCTTTGACCTTTGCATCAATTGATGCACACATAATGAAACTAATGACAACCGTGATGTTTAAAGTGTTCAATAGCCTATCATTATGATACCTTTGAATAGAGGAATATTAAGTGTAATAAAGCAAATATATAGTATAATGCTGCTTCAGGGGAAACCTTGATCCTGGATCAGGCAGTGGCGGCTCCAATGTTGCGCTGCCTTGGAGTGCCATAGAAGCTTCGTCACTTCACGGTGATTGGTTCACAGTTGAGAGTGTTGAAATATATTGCCCGCTTCTCTCCATCAGGTCAGACTTTTGATGAGTCATGAGATCTTTAGTTCAAGACCCTGCGAACGCAGTATTAAAAAATATATTCTATGGCCTACATACTCTGTTTGCGTCTCCATCAGTTCGGACTTTTAGATGAGTTTGCTGGAGCATGAATTCAATAGAGAGCTTCCGGGACTTCAAGCGGCTTCCTCGTGTAGTTTGCTAGGAGTGTTATGGGGCAGTGTAGTTGTTCATTAACACCCTTGCTTGCAGTGTTACGGGGTAGTGTAGTTTTCTTGTTCTTCATAAATTTTGTTCACGTCTTTCTTTCCTTCATACTCTGTTTGCCGCTCTGTCTTGTTTTAGCATCACATCTGTCTATTTCCTTGCTTCCCATTTTGTATGTCTTGCAGAGATCCCTTCTGTCCTCATGTGAAGTGTCATCTTGGAGACTCCACTCCTGCTGTGTCCGGAATCCAAGGGTGAGTAAACCATCCAGATGTTTATACTAGCAAAAAAAAGTAACGCACCTATAATATCAAATAAATAGGACATTAAAATATTGTTGATGATGAATCTGGTGAAGTAGTAATACTGATTCCGAATTGTAGATATTAAGTATACATGCATCCATGCATGCATGATCTGGAAACGCATATCCAATTCATAAAAGGTCGTAGCGGTGGCGCCGTGGCAGCACTCGTCCGCTGGTTCAGTGCGGTGCTGGAAGCATTCGCGAGACCGGCGGCAAGATCTGGAGCCATTCGCATTCAACTTTGTGATGCTTTTTTTGTTACACTTCCAGCTCACGGCAGTACAAATAGCCAGTAGCGCGTGCAACTCCACGATGAAGGGCTGGTCAGTGTCGCAGCTCTTGCCCTACGTTCTCCTCCTCACCTTCCTGTTCGCTTGGCCGATGGCCCAGTCGGCGGCCCTGCGCGCGGATCTTACGCACGTGGACAGCGGCCGCGGCTTCACCAAGCACGAGCTTCTCCGCCGGATGGCGGCACGGTCAAAGGCTCGTGTGGCCAGCCTACGCGGCTACGCCTGCCCGCCAGCGACTCGGCGGTGACCGCGGCGGGTTGGACCTCGGTCTTTCTGAGTATCTCGTCCACTTGAGCGTCCGCACACCGCGCCCGCAGCGTGTCGTGCTCACACTGGACACCGGCAGCGACCTTGTATGGACGCAGTGTTCTTTCACGGTCTGCTTCGACCAGCCGCTCCCGGTTCTCCACGCCTCCGCCTCCCGCACTTTCCGCCGTGTCCCGTGCTCCAACCGGGCAAATAGCTCCCATGCGACATCTTTGAGTTGAATTGTCTCTCATGCGACGTCGTTGGTTGTAATGGCTCTCATGCGACGTCTCCCAGTGCAGAAATAGCTCAAGCAAGACAACCCGTTTACGCGGCTAGTTGGCTGTTAGTTAGGCTAAGGTTTGGTTAGGACACTGGGGGGTTATGTGCTCTGACTGGTGGGGTCCACCTAGGGCCACGTAGTCAAGAGTCAACCGTCCACGACTCGACCGGTGACTGTGTGACCGTGCTCGACTCACCCGTGCTGGACTGGGCGAGCGGCGCCGCCGTAAGCATCTTCTCCGGCAGAGGCAGCGGTTTGTTCTCCGCGGTGGTGGAGCGCATTTCTCGGCAGCGGCAGAGCTATTGCGAGTGAGCCCGAAACCCTAGTCCCACTCCCTAGAATTTTGAGGATCTGTGGCCTCATGCTGCCCCTCTGTTTCTTGGCGATTTAGAATCTCGATTGGATCCGGGGGCTGTTTCTTCTCCGTGGCCCGGTGGTGGAGCGCCTTTCTCGGCAGCGGCTATTGCGAGTGAGTATTTTCCGAACTCTAGTCCCATTCCCTAGAATTTTGGATAAATCTATGGCCTCATGCTGCCCCTGTTTCTTGGCGTTGTAGAATCTCGATTGGATAGGAGCGCGGGGGCTGAATGAGATGGAGCGAGGAGACAGTGCTTCAAATTGATAATGCCGCCCTCTTTTCTCTTTTAGCTGTTATCGAACTCGATTTGGTAGTGATTGTCGCTTACACTGCCGCCGCTGCCCGCCATTGACAAAATAGGGGAGGTTCAAGTTCTGCCACCACATTCGCAATTATAGTGGAATTTTTTCCCTGTAAAGCCAAGCTCAGTGATGGCAGTATCCAAGACATTGATAGAGATACCACCGTGAGGTTGGATGTCGAACTTGCAGATGTTGATCCCCAGGAATTGGAGAGCATGAAGGAGAGGGCCGTGGGCAATATGGTGGTGAGAATTGGGGAGAGTATTGTTTGGGGTCCAGAACAAGAGGTATCTCTGCAACGTTTCGATAACTATAATGGTGAATATGTGAGAATTGAAGATGGAGAATCCATGGTTGCTGAAATTGATCAGCAAGAAGGGTGGGCAAGCAAACAAGTAACATTTTATGCAGAGCTAATTGATCTGCAAACTCATTCCAGAGTTGGTTATGTGCCATCAAAGATGGCTGCACAGGTGGAAGATGATGAGTGGGTTTCACAAAAGAAGATGTTGGCATTGTTGACTGAACCGACTGTAGTAGCTGAAGATACAGGGATTGATGCAGATGGAGAGGAGGGAACCCATGGTGCTAGGAAGATTGTTGTTGACTGGAATGTAGTAGAGTTGAATGAAAAAAAGATTTGGTCATTACACCAATATCTGACATTGATATGGCCGAAATGTTTGGCATTCAAGTTGATGACAAAGATAAGGAGAAGGATGACAGTTCTTTGCCTGCTGATGGTAACACAGGCCCTAGAAATGCAAATGAGGATGAAGAAGAGCTGATGAGAGAGGCTGCAGATGATGTGGATGATGCAGATGATAATGAGCTGTTTTGTTTGTATGACAAAGAGAACCCAGTTATTGAGGTGGGAAAGTTGTGGCCAAGCATGAAGGAGTTTAGGATGTCTTTCAGGACCTATGCAGTGAAAAAAGAGTTTGATGCCAAGACAATGTGGACTGATCGAAAGAAATTTTATGCTCGGTGCAAAGGTTATGATGGTGGTGGCAATCCTTGCAAATGGTACTTGTCTGCCAGACTACAACCTGATGGAAGTACAGTAAGGGTAAATCAAATACCACACTAGCATACATGTATGACCACTTCACAGAGAGTTTCAAAGATGACATCACAGCTTTGGGTTATAGAGAAGATTACTCCTATTTTAGCCAAGACTCCAAACACTACTGCAAAGAGGCTTAAAGTTGACTTGGAGAAGCTGTACCCCATCCAGCTGCAATATACCACAGTGTGGAAAGCAAAACAAAGGGACATGAAATCATTGTATGGTGACTGGGCAAATACATTTAGGATGTTGTATAGTTTTAAAGCAGAGGTGGAGAAGAGGTCACCTGGAAGTGTGGTGGAGATAGATACAGAGGTAACAGAGGATGGCAAGGTTTTATTCAGCAAGTTTTTTATGTGTTTGAAGCCTTGCATAGATGGATTCAAAGCAGGTTGTCATCCATATTTGAGCATATACTCATCTTTTTTGACTGGAAAGTGGAATGGTCAGTTGGCTGCATGCAATGCTCTAGATGGACACGACTGGATGTTCCCAATTGCAATAGGAATGTTTCAATCAGAGACAGAGGCATCATGGATATGGTTCATGATGCAACTGAAAAGATGCATAGGGCCAGTTTCTCCTTTGGCCATCCACACAGATGCGTGTAAAGGGTTGGAAAATGCAGTAAAAAATGTTTTCCCCCATGTTGAGCAGAGGGAGTGCTTTGGACATATGTGGATGAATCTGATAAAAAAATTCAGAGGAGATGAATTTGGGTGCATGTGGCCAGCAGCAAGATCCTACACCAGACATACACATTCCTACCACCTTGGTAAGATATTGGCATCATGTAGTGATAATGAATTTGCTTCATGGTTGAACACCCACCATTCTCTGTTGTGGTATATATCAGGTTTTAATACTGCCATAAAATGTGATCATATCAATAACAACTTGGCAGAAAGTTTTAACAACAAAGTGAAGGATTTGAAAGACTTGCCTGTGCATGACATGGTGGACCAAATAAGGATCATGATCATGCGTTTGTGGGAGTTGAGAGGAAAAATTGCTAATATTTTGGAAGGGGACAAGCTTCCAGCAGTGGTACAATAGGTGGTCAACAGGAGTAGAAATCTTTCACATCTATCTGCTGAGAAATCTTCCTTGTGGGGTGCTGAAGTTAGAGATACAAAGAGTGGCAAGAGGCATGTGGTAAATACTGAGTTGCATGAGTGCACTTGCCAAGAGTGGCAACACACTTGAAAACCATGTGAGCATTCCATACTTTTTTTGGCATCTAAACCCAGGTTAAGTATGCACCCATATTTGCATGAGTATTATTCAGTACAAAAATTCAAAGCTGCATATGCAAGTCCAATTCCTGCACTGACTGACCAATCTCAGTTTCCTGAGGTGGAAATAGAATTTACCTTGTGTCCCCCTGTCACTAGAAGAAAGGCTGGGAGGCCAAAACAGAGCAGATTCAAAGCTTGGTTTGAGAAAGGCGATTGTAGTAAGAAGGGGAAAAAGGAAAAGGAAAGAATGATAAGCCCAAAAGGGCTCAAAAAGGTAACAAAAATAGGTGCAAGTTGTGTGAGGTACTTGGGCACAGAATTGGTTCATCCAAATGCATCTACACTCCTCAGAAGCCAAAGTATGTTTATGTTACTGTTTTTGCAAGTTTTTAATTTTGCTACTTGTTCTAGTATCTAACCAAGTGAAATGCTTGATTTTTTAGGAGGAAGCGTGCAGAAAAAGCCCCACCTCTTGTTGTTGAACAATGCTGGCCAGTGAAAAAAGCAAGACTCAATGGCTTTAGAAGGAAGAGCACTAAGCAGATAATGTTTGGTGACAAAGATATGGAGCAAACTGAAACTGTTGCTGCTGAACATGAGCTAAGTGTTTCTGTTTTGGACGATGTGATGCATACTGAATCTGTTTTGCAGGCGCTAGGGCAATCTGAAACTGTTGCAGATGAAGCAACTGTTGTGCTGCCATGCGAATCTGCTTTGACAGCTGTGTTGCCATGTTTGGAGGTTGTGCTGCCGAGTGTTGAGTTGCAAACTGACGTAGTTGAACAATGTGTGCCATCTACTCAATCTGCAGAAGTGCAAACTGAAGAAGTGGGACATGGTCAGGTGCAAAAGTTGAGGGGGCCTAGTGGAGTTGGCAAGAAAACCAAGGGGCCAAAAAGCAAGACATCAGCATCAACAAACTATGCGCCGTGGAACCAAACGGTGGAAAAAAGGAGAAGAAATCGAGTGGTAGAAAGAAGAAAAACAAATAGAGTCGAAATCATTCAAATTTGATGTGAAAACTTAAGTTTGTTGTCATTTGATGTGAAAACTTATGTTCTTTCATGTGAAAGCTTATGTGCTATGATGTTGATTTGACTTGAAATAAAATTCAAATTTGAACCCACATTCAAATTTGAACCTATCTCCAATATTTTTGGAGTTCATTTGTTTGTTCTATGATGTTGCATTGTTTTATGTACTACTATGCACTTTAGTTCATAAATCCAACCCTTTTTGTGAAGTCCAACTCATAGTCCCTGAAAATGTTGTCCAAACAGGCTCCAAAGTAAGGGAAAACGACCCCATTTCTAAGCAAGTTTTTTTTGACCTTCTCAAAATCACCCAAAAAGATTTTCTTAGCTTATATTATACCTATATAGGATCAATACGAAGTCTCACCTTTTGTGAATAAGTATTCATATTATTAATTTATTTTTGAAAAAACACCCTTTAATACAAAGTCAACAATAAAACAAGTTAAAAATTTAAAATGCAAAAATAACTTCAGATCCTCCTTAGTCACTCCAAAATGAAGCTCAGGTGAGGTTTTTGATTTTTTGCATTTTCAAAACCTCAAACCCTCTTCTCACTTCTTTGAACTCTATGCAACCTCAGTCGAGATAGCCCAATTTGTGAAGGTTTTTTCATGCAAAGATCATTAGATCAAGTTTATCATTTTATATCATAACTATGTAACATAACAAGACTATATGCGCAGGTTTTTCATTTTTTAGATTTTTTTTGAATTAGTTATACACATTTGAGTGTTCGGTAAAACCTTTCAAAACCCCGTTGACTGCCACCAAAACCCATGTAACCCTAGCGCCAAACGTCCACCGTCGATCTAACGCTAACGCCAAACTGCGGCCGTCGGATAGGCCTTCTAGAAGGATTCCGCGGGGGCGATCCGTGGGAGCCGTGATTCTCCAATCTGATTGGCCACCGTTTTTTTCTCTGACGAACAGATAACGTTGAGCGGGGGAGCATCTCAGTGACCGTTGGGCCGAGCGTATCGGGCCCAGCAGAGCCTGGCGTGCGTGCGCACGGCCGTCGAGAGGGGGGGGATGGGCTGCGTGCGAGAGGGTCACTGACATGTGGGCCATCCCTGTCCCATGCATGCCTTGCAACGGCGTCGCAGCCTAGCTATTCTGTGCTCGTGAACGCTGGGAGACAGCTTAGCCATTTGCATGCGGGCTTGCATGCACGCATCGACGCAGTAAAGCAGGGGCTGGGGCGCAGCGTATAGGTACGTCGCATCTAAGCTATTTTAACATTTGCATGTTTGAACCTGAGACACGGGACGGACGCGTCGGTGGTGCAGCTCCTTTTTTAGTGTCACGCGCGGATGAACGGGCCCGTTTCCCACGCTGCATCACCGCCGATGCAAGTCCACGAAACGATGCATCTCGCCTGTGCTGCCCGTGCCTCTTTGGATGCTCTACCCACCGTTTTTGAATTAATGCCCGCAATTTCTTATGCCAGCACGAACGGAGAAGAGAAAACGATCGAGGGCATCGTGTACATTGACTACGGCTGCAACGCGGCTATAAAAGGGCACCATTTCCTCATCCCTCTCACGCTCATCTCTCAAGCCTCCTCCTCTTCTTCTTTTCGAGCCAAATCCACCACTCGAGCCACCATGCAGTTCTACGGCCCTACCTACTGTCGCCCTCGCACCGTGCCGGAGAGGGAGTACCCGGCCGGAGTCATCGTCGAGAATAGCCTGAGGGTGTGGGCCATCTCAAGGTGGAGGGGTCCTAGAGAGTTGACTCGCTTCTTCCTCCAAGCCGGCTACCGCCACCTCCCTCTGGGCACTCCGCCCATGTTCCACCTCCACGAGCAGTATGATGGCGACGCCAACGGCATCGTCATCGGCCTCTACGTCACCTTCACCAACCCCTACGATGCTCTCCACCTCCTCGGCCAGGTGTTCTGGTGTGGATGCGAGTTTATCGCGTTCACCACCTACAACATCTTCACCAACTTCCACCACATCTTCCCCCACCCCAACGGCATGCGCATCCTCCCCTACCAGATGCCGGAGAACGACGAGTGAAGGGCGCCGGCTAAGGAGGGGCCAAGGAGTTGTTCGAGTGCGAGTCTTTCTATCTATCTAGCTTGTGTTGTGTTGGTTGGGGCGTGTGTGCCCGTGTCTTCTAGCTATATGTCTAGTTTTAATTATTTTCCTTTCATGTTTTATGCACTATATGTTGTAAGGGGATGCCCCTCTATATGTTCTCTCACGGGATGCTGCTAGGGTACCCGATGCCCCTCTATCGTGCTATCTATTAATGTTTTTTCGGGCCTAAAGTTTCTCCATTGCATTTTATTTATGTGGCCATGTGAACTAAAAAATGCACTAAAACATGATCCAATCATAAAAGTTGTTGTTAGCACGTGTCTAGTTAATTATCTTCCTTTTATGTTTTATGCACTATATGTTGTGAGGGGATGCCCCTCTATGTTGTAAGGAGATGCTACTAGGGGCACACTAGATGTCTTCTTTTTTTGAGAGGGGCACAACCTTTTTCGGTTGAAACACATGAGTAAAAACTTTGAAAACACCATAGCACAAATAAAAAAAATTTAAAAATGGTGCTTGGTTGAAATAAACTAGAACCAAACAATTGCAACTTTTTTGGTTCACAAAGACTGCAAGTTAGACTGCTAACTAGAACCAACCTTTTGTTTTAGCCGAAACAACACGGGACCCTACCATCGGACACGATAGCTTGTGCATAAAAATAGCTCAAATAATTATCAGATGAGTTATCTCAAAAAAGGTGACTGCAGGAAGCTTAAAATTTGTGAAATAACCTAAAGCCGAAAAGATATATCGATGTCAATGACCGTGTGCACTTTTTTTGCACTAGCTACACTTCTTTTATCAATGGGCCAGGATATGTTCTATTCGGCCCTGCCTAACTTCTATATGGGCCTGGCCTTTTCGGGCAACTGTGGACGAACCTTTTTTTTTTCCTTTTCTCCCTCTACCACTGAAACTGAAACTGATGACGAACTGAAGAACTGAAAAAACGGGACCGAAACAGAGTGGAGAAGACATGCCGAATTCGTACAGCGCAACACTTTTATTCAAACATCCATATCATTACGATTACAAATGATGCCCAATATATTCACTTACGACTAATTATCATCACATAAACAAATGAGAGAGCAATTACACAAACATAAAAAAGTCCGGCCATCGGCCCCATCAAATTGCCCTGCTTCTGCAATTTGATGAGTTTCTTCATCTGCTTGTTCAGCTTCTTCAGCTCTGCCGTCACTCCTGCATCCCCCACAGTAGCACCAATGGAATGGGCGCCCTCAATGGAATTGCCAGATCCAGGGGCCCCAGATCCAGGTCGGCCCGATCCAAACTTACCCAACATCTCGGTCTCCAACGGTAAATCGAGCTCCCCTGATGCACCCTCCAGTTGAATCCGCTCCATGTACTCATCTAGCCACTCAAAATGGGTGCATTGCTTCAATTTCTGAAATCGGAAAGATGAACCCTAAATCCCAAATCCGATGAAAAATGGGCAAATATGAAATTGGGAGACAAAAACCAAAATTGGCATATTGAGAAGTAAAATCTCACCTTTCCCTGCTCTGGTTTGCTCTCGCATTTCACGAATTCCCGCCCAAGGTTGCCATTCTTGTCGGTCGTTGTGACTAGCCGCTTCACGGGTGCGGTATGTGGGCATGCAGGGCACCTTGTCATGGGCACTGCGCCATAGCGCGGCCATGAGCGGCGGGAGGCTGAAGCGGAGCTCGACATTGCTAGGTCGCGGCCCGGAACGGCGTTGCTGCGCGTCGTCGCCGGAGAAGAAGAACAACAACGGTCGGGGAGGGGGGGGATGGGCTCGGGTGCTGCACGGCTCGGGGCACGGCTCGGTGTCCTCTTGTACCAATGCTGAGCTGGATAAGTTAGTGGGTCCCACACTGTGGGTCCCGCTCACCTGACCAATGCTGAGCTGGATAAGTTAGTGGGTCCCACGCTGTGGGTCCTGCTCACTTGATTCGAGTTTTAAACATGTGTCTTTGGATTAGGCAGCAGTGTCGCACGACAGCTATTTTTTCCAACGCAGATGTCGCATGAGAGCCATTTGAACCAACGATGTCGCATGAGAGACAATTTAACTCAACGACGTCGCATGGGAGCTATTTGCCCGCTCCAACCAAGGTTTTGGTTACTGGTCAAAATTCCAAGATTTCCGATGATTACCGCATATTTCCGTGCCCCTCGGTAAATCGTCATACGAAGCAAAAAATACCATTTTTTTGAAAATTTTGAATTTAAACACTCAATTTATAGTAAAGTACGTAGGATCTAATTAATGCCATGAGAGTTGGTTCTCGCGTGTTTGTAGCAACCTAGTTCCTATTTTGAGAGGTCTCTGGTTCGAATATTCGTTCATTCACTTATTTGAATTCAAAATTCAACTATAAAATTCGCTCGAAATATTCTCAGTATTTCTCGTTATTTCTCGTTAACCGTGGTAACCACATTTACCAGTCTCTCTCGGTAGAATTGCCTCATTCGGTAATCAAAACCTTGGCTCCGACCCTCTTTGCAGGCACTCTATGTACCTCCCGCTCTACGGGTGCGCCTCCAGAGACAGGTCCTGCTTCTATGCATACGGCTACGGCGACAATTCGGTCACGATCACGACGGGCAAGATGGTGGAGGAAACTTTCACATTCTAGGCGACCGCTGGCAAGCACGCCGTGGTCGCCGCGGTGGCCGTGCCTAACCTCCGTTTCGGCTGTGGCATGCTGAACACCGGCATCTTCAAGTCAAACGAGTCCGGCATCACCTGCTTTAGCCGCGGCCCATTGTCGCTGCCGTCGCAGCTCAAGATCCGCAGCTTCTCCTACTGCTTCATGGCCATCGTAGAGTCAAGGGCCAGCCCGGTGTTCCTTGGCGGCGAGCCGGAAAAACTTGAAGCCCATGCCACGGGGCCCATTCAGTCCACCCGTTCGCCCAGGCCCTGCGCGAGCACCTGTGGGCAGCTCGCTGTTCTACTACCTTTCGCTGAGAGGTGTAACCGTCGGCGACACGCAGCTGCCGTTCAGCGCGTCTGAGTTTGCATTGAAGGGCGATGGCTCCGGCGGGACGATCATCGACTCCGGCACGGCAATCACGACCTTCCCGCGGGTCAGGGTGGACGCGGTCCTGTCCGGTTCGGGCTTTGACCGAGCCAGCCTTTGGACCGGCCGCGGCCGGTCCGGTCCGGACCGGACCGAGGTGGCCAGCGAGCCTGTTTTCTAGGACCGGACCGAAGCAGCAAAAGCTCGGTCAGCCCGAATGGACCGAATGGGACCGATGGCTGGGAGTGCTCTGCTAGCCACGATATAGGCTGCTGTGTCGTTTGTAGACTGTAGCTGCCATGTAGTGTCATTGTTTAGACTGTAGCTGCCCTGTAGCTGCTCTATTCAGCTTTTTGGCATCACGTCCGAGACAAGTAGACCGACTCCTGCCTGCATCTACTACTATTACTCCACACATCGACCGCTATCCAGCATGCATCTAGAGTATTAATTTCATAAGAACAGAGTAACGCCTTAAGCAAGACGACATGATGTAGAGGGATAAATTCATGCAATATGATAAAAACCCCATCTTGTTATCCTCGATGACAACAATACAATACGTGCCTTGCTGCCCCTACTGTCACTGGGAAAGGACACCGCAAGATTGAACCCAAAGCTAAGCACTTCTCCCATTGCAAGAAAGATCAATCTAGTAGGCCAAACCAAACTGATAATTCAAAGAGACGTGCAAAGATAACCAATCATACATAAAAGAATTCAGAAGATTCAAATATTGTTCATAGATAAACTTGATCATAAACCCACAATTCATCGGTCTCAACAAACACGCCGCAAAAGAAGATTACATCAAATAGATCTCCACGAGAGAGGGGGAGAACTTTGTATTGAGATCCAAAAAGAGAGAAGAAGCCATCTAGCTAATAACTATGGACCCGAAGGTCTGAGGTAAACTACTCACACTTCATCGGAGAGGCTATGGTGTTGATGTAGAAGCCCTCCGTGATCAATTCCCCTTCCGGCGGAGCTCCGGAACAAGCCCCGATCTCGGGGGTACAGAAGGTTGCGGCGGTGGAATTAGGTTTTTGACTCCATATCTGATCGTTTGGGGGTACGTAGGTATATATATAGGAGGAAGGAGTACGTCGATGGAGCAACAGGGGGCCCACGAGGATGGAGGGCGCACCCTGGGGGGGGGGGGGTAGGCGCGCCCCCTACCTCGTGGCTTCCCTGTTGGTTGCTTAACGTAGAGTCCAAGTCTCCTGGATCTTGTTCGTTCCAAAAATCACGTTCCCGAAGGTTTCATTCCATTTGGACTCCGTTTGATATTCCTTTTTTGCGAAACTCTGAAATAGGCAAAAAACAGCAATTCTGGGTTGGGCCTCCGGTTAATAGGTTAGTCCCAAAAATAGTATAAAAGTGAATAATAAAGCCCAATAATGTCCAAAACAGAAGATAATATAGCATGGAGCAATCAAAAATTATAGATACGTTTGAGACGTATCAAGCATCCCCAAGCTTAATTCCTGCTCGTCCTTGAGTAGGTAAATGATAAAAACATAATTTTTGATGTGGAATGCTACTTGGCATAATTTCAATGTAATTCTTATTATTGTAGTATGAATATTCAGATTCGATATGATTCAAGATAAAAGTTTAATGTTGACATAAAAACAATAATACTTCAAGCATACTAACTAAGCAATTATGTCTTATCAAAATAACATAGCCAAAACAAGTTATCCCTACAAAATCATATAGTCTGGCTATGCTCCATCTTCCCCACACAAAATATTCATATCATGTACGACCCTGGTTTTAGCCAAGCAATTGGTTCATACTTTTAACGCACTTCAGCCTTTTCAACTCTTACGCAATACATGAGCGCAAGCCATGGATATAGCACTATGGTGGAATAAGGTATAATGGTAGGGGTTATGTGGGAAGACAAAAAAGGAGAAAGTCTCACATCAACGAGGCTAATCAACGGGCTATGGAGATGCCCATCAATTGATATTAATGCGAGGAGTAGGGATTGCCATGCAACGGATGCACTAGAGCTATAATGTGGCACCCCGATCCGCATGGAGCAGGGGGCCTTCGCACGTCAGCCCAGGATAACACCTGACGCACGACAGGTCCACAATACAGCATTCCAGGTACAAGAATATTCATCAAATACATGTATATAAGATTACATCATTGATGAATACAATTATCTGGCATAGCCCTAAGGCTATTTAAATGGCGGCGGAAGTCTTGGTTTGGCGGCTCATCAACTCTGGATGGGCTCCACAACTCACAGGACTGGCAAGATTACGGCCTAGCACGACGGATCAAGCGAGCAATACGGGTACGACCTACAAAACTGGCATGACACGCCAGGTCAGTACATTGAATGTACTTGCAAGACAACCAAATACATATCATCCAAACAAGCTGCAGACAAAGCAAGAACCGAGCGCATGCAACACCCTATCTCATATCAATTACTAAACATGGCAGGATAAAAATCAACTAAGCATGAACAAAATCATAACATCTACTAACATGGCAATGACATGGCATATCAGAACATGATTATAACATTGTAATAGCAAAACATAGAATTTTATCTCAATCATGGCGTAACTTAACATGTCAATCAAAGCATAGCATGGCATCAAGAAACTATGCTGAAAATAAACTACCAATAATATCTAATGCAGACATAGCATGTTAACATTATGCAATCATCTTCTGTTCTATCATGGTTCTTTAAATGTAAATAATGATATATTCTTCCAGCAATGCAACCAAACTTGTGCACCGAGTCCCTCGGACTCTCTTATCAACTGTGATCATCTCTGGATCACAAACACACTGAAAAAGACATGAGGAATTGAGCTGATGCAAATGAGGTCTTGCCCAGTGAAAAAGACATGAGCAGGATTTTGAAAGGTTGGAAATGACAAAATTTTCTCAGGGTCATCCAGCAAACTCAGGAGAAAATTTTGAAAATGAGTGCCAGGAGAGAATAACAGCACAAAAATTGATAACCCAATTTTGGGGCTGTTACAACTCTCCCCCCCCTTCAAAAAGAAATCTCGTCCTCGAGATTCCTAGGGTTACAGCACAAACGAAAGAATAACAACTCCGGAGAAAAACCTCGGGGTTAATTTTTAACCCTTTGGTTAAATTCAAACGAGTTGGGGGCACCGAGAAAAAAAATTCGCGGATTCCTCCACGAAACGTAGGTGTCGAGGTAGAATCAAGGGTGAAACATGTATCGGGGTAGATGTACTGGATCGAGTGAAATAAAATTGGCAGTGTTCCTCCGGAAATGAAATTGGGAAAAAGAATTAGAGACGGGGAATTTCCGGGTGGAAAAGCCTCTGCGAGGTTCTTGATTTGAAAATCCGACACACGGTGTATGCACAGGTAAATAGGGGTATGTGACTTTGCATTTCCCCGAGTACTGCCCGAATGTACTCGTGGGTGAACCGGGTATGCGTGCAGTATGCAGTAAAATCTAAACTAAGTGGGTGTGCATCCAACTTGTTTGCTCACGAAGACCTCGGGCATTTGAGGAAGCCCATCATTGGAATATACAAGCCAAGTTCTATAATGAAATTTCCCACTAGTATATGAAAGTGACAAAATGAGAGACTCTCTATTATGAAGATCATGGTGCTACTTTGAAGCACAAGTGTGGTAAAAGGATAGTAACATTGTCCCTTCTCTCATTTTTTGGGCCTTTTCTCTTTTTTTTATGGCCTCTTTTTTTTTAGTCCGGAGTCTCATCCCGACTTGTGGGGGAATCGTAGTCTCCATCATCCTTTCCTCACTTGGGACAATGCTCTAATAATGATGATCATCACACTTTTATTTACATACAACTCATGAATTTCAACTCAATATTTAGAACAAAATATGACTCTATATGAATGCCTCTGCCGGTGTACCGGGCTATGCAATGAATCAAGAGCGACATGTATGAAAGAATTATGAACGATGGCTTTGCCACAAATACAATGTCAACTACATGATCATGCAAAGCAATATGACAATGATGGAGTATGTCATGATAAATGAAACGGTGGAAAGTTTCATGGCAATATATCTCGGAATGGCTATGGAAATGCCATGATAGGTAGGTATGGTGACTGTTTTGAGGAAGATATAAGGATGTTTATGTGTGAAAGAGCGTATCATATCATGGGGTTTGGATGCACCGGCGAAGTTTGCACCAACTCTCAAGGTGAGAAAGGGCAATGCGCGGTACCGAAGAGGCTAGAAAATTGCGGAAAGGTAAGTGTGCGTACAATCCATGGACTCACATTAGTCATAAAGAACTCATATACTTATTGCAAAAATTTATTAGCCCTCGAAGCATTGTACTACTACGCATGCTCCTAGGGGAAGGGTTGGTAGGAGTTAACCATCTCGCGATCCCGACCGCCACACAAAGGAAGACAATCAACAAATACTTCATGCTCTGACTTCGTTAGATAACGGTTCACCATACGTGCATGCTACGGGAATCACAAACTCCAACACATGTACTTTTCAATTCCACAATTACTCAACTAGCACAACTATGATATTACCACCTTTATATCTCAAAACAGTTATCAAGCATCAAATTTCTCATGATATTAATTAAAGCAAATTGCCATGCTATTTTAAGACTCTCAAAATAGTATAAGTGAAGCATGAGAGATCAATAGTTTCTATAAAACAAATCCACCACTGTGCTCTCAAAGATACAAGTGAAGCACTAGAGCAAAACTATATAGCTCAAAAGATATAAGTGAAGCACAAAGAATATTCTAATAAATTCCGAATCAAGTGTGACTCTCTCAAAAGGTGTGTACAACAAGGATGATTGTGGTAAACTAACAAACAAATACTCAAATCATACAAGACGCTCCAAAAAAAACACATATCATGTGGTGAATAAAAATGTAGCTCCAAGTAAAGTTATTGATGGAAGTAGACGAAAGAGGGGATGCCTTCCGGGGCATCCCCAAGCTTTGGCTTTTTGGTGTCCTTAGATTATCTTGGGGGTGCCATGGGCATCGCCAAGCTTAGACTCTTTCCACTCCTTGTTCCATAATCCATCAAATCTCTTACCCAAAACTTGAAAACTTCACAACACAAAACTTAACAGAAAATCTCGTGAGCTCCGTTAGCGAAAGAAAACAAAAGACCACTTCAAGTTACTGTAATGAACTCATTATTTATTTATATTGGTGTTAAATCTACTGTATTCCAACTTCTCTATGGTTTATAAACTATTTTATTAGCCATAGATTCATCAAAATAAGCAAACAACACACGAAAAACAGAATCTGTCAAAAACAGAACAGTCTGTAGTAATCTGTAACTAACGCAAACTTCTGGAACTCGAAAAAATCAGCCAAAACAGGAAGACCTATGCAATTTGTTTATTGATCATCAGAAATTGGAATCAATATTTTATCACGTTCTGATGATTTTTAACAATTGTTTTCGTGAACAGAAAGTTTTTGGAAATTTCTGCAAGATCAAATAACTATCATCCAAGAAGATCCTATAGGTTTAACTTGGCACAAACACTAATTAAAACATAAAAACACATCTAACCAGAGGCTAGAACAAAGATTTATTTAATAACAGCAAGGAAAAATATTGGGTTGCCTCCCAACAAGCGCTTTTCTTTTAAAGCCTTTTAACTAGGCATTGATAATTTTAATGATGCTCACATGAAAGACAAGAATTGAAGCACAAAGAGAGCATCATGAAACACGTGACAAACACATCTAAGTCTAACATACTTCCTATGGATAGGCATATTATAGGCAAACAAATTATCATAGCAAGCAAAAACTAGCATATGCAAGGAAGCGGAAAGAGACGATAGCAATCTCAACATGAAGAGAGGTAATTTAGTAACATGAAAATTTCTACAACCATATTTTCCTCTCTCATAATAATTGCATGTAGGATCATAAGAAAATTCAACAAAATAGCTATCACATAAAATATTTTCAACACGATCCACATACTTGCAAAGTTGACACTCTTCCGGAATTGTGGGATTATTAACTAAAGTCATGACTTCTCCAAACCCACTTTTATCAAAAATTTCATAAGATTGAATATTCTCCAAATATGTGGGATCTAAAGTTGACACTCCTCCAAACCCACTTTCAATATTATTGCAAACAATATTATCAATCTCATATTCATCATGGGGATTAAATAAATTTTCAAGATCATAGGAAGAATCACCTCAATCATGATCATTGCAACAAGTAGTAGACATAGCAAAACTAGCATCCCCAAGCTTAGGGTTTCAAGCAAAACCTTATAAAGATAATCTAGTGCATCCAAATCACAAGGAATTGGTTCATCATAATTGGATCTCTTAAAAAGATTGGCAAGCTGATGAGGATCCATAGATATTAGCTTCTCTGTTTAGGAATAAATACTCAACTATTTCAACCAAACGAGCAAACAAGCCAAGTAAGGCATCAAGGCAAACGAAAAGACGAACGGAAAAAGGGCGAATAAAACGGCAAGGGTGAAGTGGGGGAGAGGAAAATGAGAGGCAAATGGCAAATAATGTAATGCGGGAGATAAGGGTTTGTGATGGGTACTTGGTATGTTGACTTTTGCGTAGACCTCCCCGGCAACGGCGCCAGAAATCCTTCTTGCTACCTCTTGAGCACTGCGTTGGTTTTCCCTTGAAGAGGAAAGGGTGATGCAGCAAAGTAGCGTAAGTATTTCCCTCAGTTTTTGAGAACCAAGGTATCAATCCAGTAGAAGGCTACGCGCGAGTCCCTCGCACCTACACAAAACAAATAAATCCTCGCAACCAACGCGATAAGGGGTTGTCAATCCCTACATGGTCACTTACGAGAGTGAGATCTGATAGATATGATAAGATAATATTTTTGGTATTTTTATGATAAAGATGCAAAGTAAAATAAAAGCAAAGGAAATAACTAAGTATTGGAAGATTAATATGATGAAGATAGACCCGGGGGCCATAGGTTTCACTAGTGGCTTCTCTCAATAGCATAAGTATTTTACAGTGGGTGAACGAATTACTGTTGACCAATTGACAGAATTGAGCATAGTTATGAGAATATCTAGGTATGATCATGTATATAGGCATCACGTCCGAGACAAGTAGACCGACTCCTGCCTGCATCTACTATTATTACTCCACACATCGACTGCTATCCAGCATGCATCAAGAGTATTAAGTTCATAAGAACAGAGTAACGCCTTAAGCAAGATGACATGATGTAGAGGGATAAATTCATGCAATATGATAAAAAAACCATCTTGTTATCCTCGATGGCAACAATACAATACGTGCCTTGCTGCCCCTACTGTCACTGGGAAAGGACACCGCAAGATTGAACCCAAAGCTAAGCACTTCTCCCATTGCAAGAAAGATCAATCTAGTAGGCCAAACCAAACAGATAATTTGAAGAGACTTGCAAAGATAACCAATCATACATAAAAGAATTCAGAAGATTCAAATATTGTTCACAGATCAACTTGATCATAAACCCACAATTCATCGGTCTCAATATACACACTGCAAAAGAAGATTACATCGAATAGATCTCGACGAGAGAGGGGGAGAACTTTGTATTGAGATCCAAAAAGAGAGAAGAAGCCATATAGCTAATAACTATGGACCCGAAGGTCTGAGGTAAACTACTCACACTTCATCGGAGAGGCTATGGTGTTGATGTAGAAGCCCTCCGTGATCGATTCCCCTTCCGGCAGAGCTCCGGAACAGGCCCCAAGATGGGATCACGGGGGTACAGAAGGTTGCGGCGGTGGAATTAGGTTTTTGGCTCTGTATCTGATCGTTTGGGGGTACGTAGGTATATATAGGAGGAAGGAGTACGTCGGTGGAGCAACAGGGGGCCCACGAGGGTGGAGGGCGCGCCCTGGGGGGTAGGCGCGCCCCCTACCTCGTGGCTTCCCTGTTGGTTGCTTGACGTAGGGTCCAAGTCTCCTGGATCTTGCTCGTTCCAAAAATCACGTTCCCGAAGGTTTCATTCCGTTTGGGCTCCGTTTGATATTCCTTTTTTGCGAAACTCTGAAATAGGCAAAAAACAGTAATTCTGGGCTGGGCCTCCGGTTAATAGGTTAGTCCCAAAAATAATATAAAAGTGAATAATAAAGCCCAATAATGTCCAAAACAGAAGCTAATATAGCATGGAGCAATCAAAAATTATAGATACGTTGGAGACGTATCAGGCCTCTGCATGAGAGCGATGCATACGACCACCTTATTACCAAGCAAAAAGTTCGACAGAGGTCTCAAAGTCTCAAACAAAGAAGAACAAAATGTGCTCACAAAGAGCTAAAAAACAAAAAGATAGAGCCACAACCGGCTAGCATGATAAAGATAGGAAAACTAATTGCCTATCCTATTACATGACCGCCATCCAAACCAGTTGAAAATAACCCGTGCTACCATCTCCCATCGGATAGATCCAGTAACCAAACGCTCCCTGGCCTCCGTCGGAGTGAGTAGCGACCACATACGGATCAACGTAGTGGCTCGGAAGATAACCTGCAAAAAAAATGAGTATTTGTTGTTCTGTTAAAGACCAAATCATTTCTGCAATTCCAGATAGCCCATAATAAAGCACATACTCCTACACGAATGTGTTTCGCTGTTTGGGGCTCAATCCCATCTAGCCACGTCCCAAATAACGTGTTGATATTATTCGGAGGAGTAATATTAAAGGCTATGTGAAGTGTCTGCAAAAGCATTTTTGCCAAAGGGCAATCAAGAAAGAGGTGTTTGATGGATTCATCCCGATCACAAAAGTTCCAGCTAGCGGATCCAATCCAGTTGTGTTTTATCAAGTTATCCTTACTTAAAATGACTTGTTTGTGAATAAACCACATAAACACTTTAACTCTCAAGGGTACTTTGACATTCCAAACATGTTTGGAAGTAGGAATAGAGCTAGAATTAATAACATCCAAATACATGGATTTGAGTGTGAACTCTCCATTCCTAGTCAACTTCCAACACAACTGATCGGGTTGTTGAGTTAGTTGGACATACATCAATCTTCTCACAAGATGGAGCCAAGCTTCCCAACGGTTTCCGGCTAGCGCTCTCCTGAAGTGAATATTGAGAGGCGTGGACAGATATACTGTCTCAACAGTTGCTTCTCTCCCTTGAACAACGCTATAGAGAGAAGGATATTGAAGCGCGAGGGGCGTGTCCCCTAACCATGTATCCTCCCGGAATCTCGTAGAAGTACCGTTGCCAATAACAAACTTTGTCCGATTAAAAAAGACTGATTTAACTCTCATCAGCCCTTTCCAGAAAGGCGAGTCCATCGGCCTCACTGTCACCTGGGATAAAATTTTGGAATGAAGGTACTTATTACGCAGAATCTGTGCCCATGTAGCCCCGGTCTCACCAGATAGCATATACAGCCATTCGCTGAGGAGACATTTGTTCTTCACCTCAAGATTTTCGACACCTCGACCCCCTTGGTCCTTCGGTCGACAAATAATGTCCCATTTAGCGAGTCTATACTTCCTCTTTAGGTCATCACTTTGCCAGAAGAAACGGGACCGATAGAAATCAAGTCTTTTTCGAACTCCAACTGATACCTCGAAAAAAGACAAAAGAAACATGGGCATGCTTGTGAGGACCGAATTAATGAGAATTAAACAGCCTCCATAAGACGTCAATTTGCCCTTCCAGCATCCTAGTTTCTTCTCAAAACGATCCTCAATACACTTCCATTCTCTGTTTGTTAGCTTTTGATGGTGAATTGGTATACCCAAATATGTGAAAGGTAAAGCCCCCAACTCACAATCGGCAGGGAGCTGTGCGTGGTGATATCTTCGGTAGGCAAGAGTGACAGGACGACCATCAGCAATTTCCAGCAGCAGAACATGCACATCGTCTACGACCTGGAGAGCATTAAGATGGTCTTTGCGCCTGCGCGCTGCGACAAGCTCTGAGTTGTACTCATTGTATGTGTGAGACCAGAAAACATGTATTGTGGTGTACACTTCTAGTGTACGTACTTATTCTTAGGCACAACGAACATGCCTGGTACGTACACTAAATAAAGAAGAATGGGCACTACTTTGGTAAAATCAAGAGTAACTCGATATTTGCAGGGAATAAACGACCCCTTTCTTGGACAAAATGAATATTTATTCAATATATTTTGTGAACGGGGTTAGCCCTTTTTTCCAACGAATATCTCAATGTGTTCATGTTCTTCCACGAAAACTGGATTAGCAAAGTATGTCAATCCTAAATTATCACATCGATTTCAAGATACTCATTTTTGGTGAAACAAATATCATTTAAGAATCTCGGCCCGTTGTTCTTGTTAATGAATACTGTTACCAACATTATCCTTTCTTGTGTCTTCAAATTGTCAACCTGACTCATAGAATGATCTTTTTCTTTAGAATTCATGGATATTTTTTATTTTTTTCTTGTTATTATGCATTATAGGATATGGATGTTGACACATCCTAACAAGTTTTCACTTTACCAATGTGGGCGCAGGGGTGATCGACGCGGACTACCGCTGCCCGGTGGGTGTCGTGCTCTTCAATCACTCGGAGGCAGATTTCGCCATGAAGCCCGGCAGCCACATCGCACAGATGATCGTCCATGTGATCGCAACGCCGGAGGTCGCCGAGGTGGAGGACCTCGACACCACCGTCCTAGGAGAGTGAGGGTTTGGGTCAAGCTTCTTCTAAACCCTGAACCTAGGTAGATACATTTGGAGAAGTTGTCTGTTTAGTTGGTTGTGTGCGTCTGATGTTAAATGGGATCTCGTGATCTCTTCCAGTTGAGATGTTTAATGATGCATCCATAAACGCTGCAAGTGTTAAGATGGTTCTGTAACCTTACTTTATTTTGCACTGGGCGTGTCTGATTTCTATTCATGGATACTTCATCTAATCTTTATTTGTTTTTAATTTCTAATTAGCTGGTAGTAGCGTGGGAAAATAATGGGTGCTACTAGTATTTAGGATAGTAGTAGCGCGGTTTGATTAGTAGTAGCGCGTGTGCCAGCCGTGCTACTACTAACAAAAGTAGTAATAGAGTGCATGCCGCCCGCGCTATTACTAAATAGTTAGCTATAGCCCGGGTCCCTAAGCTACTGCTAGGCCTTTACCCCTGGGTACTGCTAGGATTTTCCCTAGCAGTGATGATTCTTTGATCACTCACTGACCTTCTATAAATAGTTAGCTTATTCCCAATGTAGCAGGAAAACATTTAGTTAGGGGGGCTTGGGGAGAATGGACAGTGTGCGAGAAAAATGAAACTAACGAGCGGGGTGAATTCCATGGACATGGCACTACTAGAAAAAAGGTTGTTAGTGGCGTACCGGTTTTTGCTATTAATGGTGCACTATAGGTGCGCCACTATTAACACGCCACTAGTAACAAATAGTAATGGCGCACCTCTGGTGCGCCATTGGTATTCCAGACAATAGTGGCACACCACATAGTGCGCCATTACTATGTCCAACAGTGCGCCATTATTATGCCTCCTAACGGGCCATATTTACCTTCATGTATGCCCCCAAGTGCACCATTACTATGCCCCATAATGCGCCACTGGTATTTAGCCTTGGTGCGCCACTAATGCTCAATATGGTGCGCCACTACTATGAATATTAGGAATTATTATTTTTTGCTTTTCTGGTATTTGCACGGGTTACAAAATATCTGGTATTTGCATAGGTTACAAAATACGTTACACGGCACAGAATATAAACATCACACAATAGAATTCATCATATTACTCTCCAAATTCGAAATAGCGAACAAAGTTCAAACATTAGCCAAGTTTTGGTCTCGAGACATTAGCAAAGTTCATCATATATATTAGCCGAGTTTGTCGTCACATTACAAAGTCGATATCGATCATCTAAACTACCATCACATAGAAGAGAGCTGCGGTCACGATGACCATCATCACGATGAAACTGTTCTTCATCCGGTTCCTCCTCCGCTCCCTCCTCTCTCCCGCTAGATAGAGCGCGTATCTAGCTTCCGCCTCCGTCCTAGTGGTGTACCCTTTGTAACTGTTACCGCTGAAACGGTGAACCTGTCTCTGACACTCCTCCCAGTCGTCATAGACTCCGGGAACCTTACCCTTGTACACGACATACGACGGCATCTATATGCACTAGACAAACAAAACGTTAGTAGCAATTCACAGACAATATATAAGCAATATATAAGTATGCAACAAAAGGATCGGAAGAGAAAAGCAACACATTAATAGCACGATTCATGGTCCTACTAATAAATAGCATCGATTACATATAAGTTGAACGACTAGCCAAACTCCGACTGGATGCAAAAGAATTCTTGTCTGATGTCCGCGTCCTTGATTGCCGACAAGCGTGCGGCCCAATCTTTGAGATTAGTTGGTAGCATAAGGTGATTATGGTCCCGTACGATCGCCCGCATGTGATGGAGGGTGTAGTGGGCATCCTTCTGACTGCTAGGTGGCTGCTTGACGCAGGGGAACGGCATTACGTGGGTGAACACGTGCTTGCCGTACCTACAAATTGGCCTCCTAAAGGTGCCTCCAGATTTGGCGTAGCCGGGGAGAGCATCATCAAGAACTTTCTTGATATTTGTGTAGTCTTTCTTCGACTGACGGTCCGAGGCGAAATACGTGGCCATGGAATATTTCGGGCTTAAGAGGATGAGTGTGCAATGTGTGTCACTGCACAAAACACGGAATGTTAGAAAAGAAAGAACGATCAAAATCTAAGAAATCATATGTTACGGGGCGGTCAGGGGATGACTTACTCGGGAAAGTAAGGCACGAGGAAGTTATCCTTATCTGGGTTCGCCAGAATGACGCCTTCGAGGTATGAACTCGCAACTTGCCGGTCCCCAGCGCTGCCCAAGATCTTGGCACGCATGTAGAAGGGGTCGACTATCACGATGTCCGGGGTCTTGTCTCTAATGATCCGCATCTCCATACTGAGCGAAAATAGCCGAATGAAGGTGTAGTGCAGCGGATGAAGGTTAAACATAGCGAAGATGTCATCAAACCGCAGGACGATCATACCCCCATGGTGCTATCTACAAAGCCCTTGCCCTCTGGCACCTTGGCCACGAAAACCGGGTATGCCACATCATTCTCGGAGAGACGCCACTTCTCCATAGAAAGAACACTGTCATGCAGACTCCGCATAGCACCGGTTGCAGCATTGAGCAGATTAGTCGGTAGCATCGGCCTACCCGCCACATGCACCCTCCTCGAGATATCCTTAGGTGAAGGTGGCTCGTCCTGAGCACGGATCGTACTCGGTGCCGGCTGGCTCGCACCCTTGTTATTTTTTCTTTTCCGTCCCTTCTACTTCTTCTGCTGTAATGGGATTGAGTTCTGCTCAGAGACCACCTTCTTGAGTGTGTTGGGGCTGATAATATTTCGCACCTCGGCTATCTGAGGCTCGGTGAAGGCGGCAGCTGGAGGCGTCTCCTGAGAACTGAACGCCAGACGACGCCTGTTGCAATTGGGTTTTTCCGCGGTACCAGCTAGATCGCGATCGTCTTTTGCAGGGTTGGGTTCTTGAGAAGGAGGCCCCAAGAATTCGTCACCGTACCCATGTTCGTTGAAGTACTTATCGACGTTGGTAAATGTACCGTCATCGTCATCCGGATCCTGTGCCATATGCATGTCCGGATCAGCTGACGGCGGTAGCGTTGCGGCGGTCTTGCCATGGCTTGGCGCCGGCACGACTGACGGTGTTGTCTGTGGGGTGGTGTCCCCCGCCTCCAAACGAATCTGGCTCTTCGTCCAAAGCATAGACCAGCTTATGCAGGCGCTGAGGGTCATCACATCATCTTCGTTGGCCCCAGGGGGTCGATATGGAGGTAACAAGTCATCGCAGCCCCGCAGCACCCGAACCAGTTGAACCCTATACACGGTGGGTGGCATCGGATTACCGTGGAACACGTGGTTGCCCAGTTGAACGACTCTGGCCTTGGCGACATCGGTCAACACGCCATCCATGAAGTGCAGGAGAGTGCATGGAACGTCGGCGGCGCCCTGCGAAAACATGTAGGGCGTCAGGGATGCCCAGTCAACGGCAAGGAGAGGAAGTCATCGGCCGAGGCTTAGTTACCGTGATGGCGTGCAAGTGACGGAGGGGCCGCTTGCTGCCGAGGTGCCGGCCGGCGTATTCTTCCCACACCAGGGTGCATTAAGCTCCAATGCTGGCGCCGACGCCGGAGACACCAATGTCGCCTCCGCCGGAGACACCAATGGCGCCGACGCGTTGTGCGGGTAGCTGCCCGTGAAGCTGGGAATCGGGGCGGCCCCTGTTGGCTGCCCACAATCCACGCCTGCAACCCCTCAAGCAAGGTAGGCATAATGGCGGTGATCGTCGCTCGCAGTTGGTCTCGCACTTGCTCTTCGACTATCTCCGGAATCCGTGCCACTTGTGCCTTGAGTTCTCTAACCTCGCGCTCCTGGCTTTCCGAGCTGGTCTTTCTCTCCTTTCGCCCAGCCTTATAGTATTCCGACCATTTCGTGGACAAGCCTTTGCCGGCCACACGACCAGCTGACGACGGCTTACTGAACTTATCCTTGTGTTTCATTACGTTCAACGCCCTATTTAAAGTGGTGTCCCAAGGGGAGCTCTGTGACCCTGCGCTACCGCTTTCAGTGTCCTGCGGAAGGAACGTGAACCATTTAGGAATTTGGCTTCATTAATTAGAATGCAACCATATGGAGCTAATTATGCGGGGGTGTATTCCTTACCAGAACAAGCTCAAGCGCCTTGGTCTTCAGATCCGTGGTAAGCTCCTTTGTTACCGGGTCCACCTTGTACCGGGCCCTGACATAGTTCCTGGTCTGCTTGTCATGGTATTTATCGAAGAGGGGCAGTAGGCCTTGCTCAGCACGCTCCACGTCCTCCTTGTCCCATATAGGTTCCGCCACTCTGTAACCGCCGGGACCGAGTGTGTGGACCCCTAAGTTCAAGTCCCGCATATCTTTCCCCCGCTGACTTGATTCCGCGGATGCGTTGCTCTCGCACTTGATCATCAACTCCAGGTAGTCAGCTTCGCTGATCGAAGGGTTTGTCTCCTTGATCTTCTCATAACTATCACCACTTAGAATCCTTCTCTTCACCGCGGCTCTCCAAGTAGCCAGGGCCATGCTCATCTTTGTGAGGGCGGCACTGTTCACTTTATTCCCTGAGAGACGTGTGTTTGCGAAGTCACCGGGGAACTTGTATCGTTCGTGCAGCTTCGTGAAGATGAGGTTGCGCAAATTCCCTCGGTCACGATGCCTTAGGTTCTCGGTGTTGATCGAGACGGTGCTCCGGAGAATGCACCCGAGTTGTCCCGCGTACCCACTGACTAATTCTTTGGGCGCCGTTGGATGCCCACTGGAGGACACTTCAGTAAATTCCTCCTTGACGGTGCCGAGCACGTTCGGGCGCCGGTCCTTCCGTTGCCTCTTCGGTTGGCTGCCATCTGTGCATGCGCTGCCATCATCAGTGGTGGCATCCCCGGTGGCACCATCAGTGGTGTCATCCCCGACGCCACTAGTGGTTGTCTAGTCGGGATCGGTGTCTTCCGCGGCGTCCTCATAGCAGTGAGGTTCTTCCTCCCTCTCCTGGGACAGCTCCCAGAATGACTTGCCCGAACCGCCGGCCTCATCGTTGTTGGCCATGTTCGCTCTAAATAGGAAAAAAGGCTACTAGAAGTTAATGGATGAGATCAGGGTAGTATCTATTCTTCTTAGATTTAGAGGAATATTTCCGTTTCGGTTGAGAAACGGGCACCTTCTAGGTCAAGAAAATTGGGCATGACCTTTGCTAATTTTCTTGACCTAGGAGTGCCCCATTCTCAACCAAAACGGAAATTAATCAACATTTCAGGAGAAAGGGGTCATTTCAGAAGATCACAAGTTCAGAAGATCTACAGTAGCAGCAGCATCACAAGTTGACAAAATTCAGTGAACTTAGAAGTTAGAACTAGAGCAGCATCACTAGAGTGCAACTACAAGAACAAGCACCGGCATCACTTAAGCAGCAGCAGCAGCAGCAACATCGAGCAGATTACACATCGCGGGTCACTAGAGCGGATTAAGTGATGACAGCCTACTCCTCGCATCTGTTAAAGTTGTCGTCAGTTAGTCAAGATGGGGATACTAATGACAATAAGGTTGCACCTTCAGCATTACAACATGAAAATGAAAATCAGAGTAAACAGTCAGCATCTTGCAAATAGCAGGGAAGGCTCTTGAATAGAACATAATAATGTCCAAAGAACATTCTCCAATTTTTTCATGTTTCAAAATCCAGCATCAGAAAATTAATGACCAGTATTTTTGCCAGCCTAAACATTTAATTGGGCATTTTTCATGTACAAATTGATCAAAGCCCAGCATCATTACAAAAACCAGTACTCAGAAATGGGTACTCTTCAACAGCTGTACAAAAAGAAAATCATAGCTAAGCCCGCTTATTGCATACTAGTATTGTCAACAACTATATAAATCCGTAACTATAAAATTTCGCAATGATTTATTATCACAGTCATCCAGATAACACGATGACATAGAAACATGATCCATTTCATCCAGAGCGACTGCACCGTCGAAAATGGTTGTAACATGGCAATTCGATCCGATAGTACATGTCCAACACCAGCCTAATTTGGGAAGCAACTAAGTAAAACGCATGCTCGCGCAGGCGCAGCCATGGAGCTAAAGGAAAACAGCTGAGAGTAAAAAGTCTAGTTCAAAGTTTACACGAGTTAAACCACGAGTTCCTCACTGCTGTGCTGGGGATGCTCACAAGATCCTCCCAGCGGAATCCGGCTGAGATCATAGCACAGCCATCTGTAGCCGGTTTACAAAATGCACGGGCGCAAATGCAAATGCAGGTCAAAATGGAGCCGATTCGTCGGGGTTTTGGTGCTTTTCTTGGAGTATAGCAACTTGTTCTAAGCGAGACATCAAAACTGCTGCTTCCGTGGGTTCTAATCGGGAGGGGATAGGGATTTGGGGGTTAATTATACCTGCGAGGAGTCGGGCGGGAGGACGGCGGAGAAGCCGTCGAAGACCTCGGTGGTTGTGCGGCCGCGCCGGTGGTCGACGAGCTTGGCCTGCGGGACGGTGAGCGCGACGGAGCCGGGGCCGGTGGCGACGAAGGCAGACACCGGGCGGCTGCTGCTTCCTGGGGGCTGGCGGCGGCTGCTCCTTGGCCCTGGCGCGTCGTAACGAGGGGGGGGGGGGGGGGGGGGGGGTCGAGCATCGTCGCGCCCTGCTTCCGCTTCTCGCCGGCCCGGTGTTGAAGAAGATTCCACCCGCCGCCTTGCCTGTCGCCTTGCACGGTAGAGCTCGAGCGGAGAGGCGCTGTGGGTTTCTAGGGTTTCGAGGGCTGGGAAGAATAGAGGGTCAGCGTCTCAGGAGCGGCGAAGGCGAGGGAGGGGGTGGGTGGGGGCAGGGGAGCCCGGGAGTGAGGTCGCCGGTGGGTGGGTGCGGCAGCGAGGGGCGAGATGCAGATCGATTGGGTTGAAGGATGACCGACTGGGTCGTCCTGGCTATTTTAAAATGTCACGATATATGTAGTTATTACTAATTTTCAAATACTTGCGTTGCAAAACATTTGTGAATTGGTAAAACATTTATAAATATGAAAAAATATAATCAAATTTGAAAAAATATTCATGAATTCAAAAAGTGCCCATGAAATTTAAAAATATTCATGAGTTCAAAAAATATTAACAAATTCAATACTTTTTGTGAGTTAGAAAAATGTTCGCATTTTCAAAAAATGTTTGCAAACTTAAGCAGGAAAAGGAACACTGAAAAATAAAATACCAGAATAAACATAAATAAAAATTTGCGCACCTTCTAGGGGTGCGCCATAAACACCGTGATAGCAATGGCGCACCATCTCCTGGTGCGCCATTACTAACTTTTTTTTTCTATTTTACCAGAATAAACATAAATAAAAACAATTAAAATACCAGAAGAAAACACAAAGAAGCCCAAGGTGCCTGTAAATGATGATTTGCAACAAAACAAGAGGGAGAAGAACAAAAATTCCAAATCCAAGAAGGTGGTCGATACTTCAACTTGGTGATGGAGAAGTTACAAAAGGAAGGTAAGTACAGACAACATTAATCCCCACTGTTTTGAACAAAATAGGTTACTGGATAGAGGACAAGAACAGTAGAAATGTCATTTCCATATGTTGAAATACAATTAAGAAATGAAGACTATAATTTAAACCATTATGCAAAGATTTAGAATTAGATGACATGGTTGAAATCAAGTGATACATGTAATAATTTAGTTGCATGTAATAATTGAGCTTGGCATTGACACACACACACGGCCGACACGCCGTGATTCGATCTTAGCTATCTTTTCACAATCTTCTTGCCCTTCTTTTTCGCAAATGGAGTTCTTCTCTTGAACGGACGTCTTTTAGGTAGGGTGGTCCTGCTTCTTCTTGTGGTGTATGGTACTTCATCGTCGTCGTCATCTTCCATCTTCGGGTCGCCGTACTTGTCAAAGTCTTGCTCATTGGCGACTCCATCCATTCCGATGATCTTCCTTTTGCCTCTCCTCACGACAACACGACTGGGCTTTGACGGGTCGGTAATGAAGACGCATTGGTCCACTTGGGAAGCTAGTACCTATGGCTCATTTTTCGCGGTGACGTTTGCACCCGCGGTCTTGGATTTGGCTTCAGGTATAACCATGGTGGTGAAATACCGGTCTTCTTTTAGGACGCTCTTGGCCCATCTAACATGAAACATTGGGACCTTCTCTCCAGCGTACCTCAGCTCCCAGATCTCCGCGATCCTTATGTAGTATCTGTCCTTGTCGTTACCGGTGTAGGATTCCATCGTTACCCTGGAGTTCTGATAATCATCGCTCTTCATGTCCTTTTCCTCGGTGTAGAATGTATAGCCGTTGATATCGTACGCCTCATAGGTCATCAAGTTGTGCTCGGCGCCCTGTGACAAGGCGAATATGAGTTTTTCTTCCACGGAAGAATCCTCATGTAAAGGGTACGACAGAAACTTCTCCTTGAACCAACGCGTGAAACATGAGTTGTGCTCTTAGATTATATCTCCGTCCGTCCTCTGTTGGCCTCGGTCATTGTACGTCTTCTTAATAAAGGTTTTGTGCTCTACCACCCAAGGATCGACCACGTCTATGTGTTGTAGCGCGACTAGGTTTGCTCTTTCAAAGTCGGCGAGTCGACCCTTGAAGTCGACATGCATTTTGCGGCGACCCTCGCGGTGACCCCATCCAGCGAGCCTGCCGAGGTGCCTGTTGAAGGGCACACCAACGGGGTTCTCGATGCCTAGATAATTCGTGCAATAGGAGATGCACTCTTCGGTCAGAAAGCCCTTGGCTATGCTTCCATCTGGACGTGCCATGTTGCGAACGTATCCTTTGATGACACCATTCATCCTTTCGAACGGCATCATGCTGTGCAGGAACGTCGGCCAAAGTTGGATGATATCCTCCATGATATGGACCAGCAGATGCACCATAACGTCCAAGAATGCGGGCGGGGAGTAGATCTCAAGCTCGCATAGTATCACCACGATCTCTTCCTGTAGCCTCCTGAGTTGCCTCACACCAACCGACTTCCGAGAGATGACGTCGAAAAAGTTGCATAGGCCAAATAGCGTTTCACGGACGTGCGCGTCCATGATCCCACGGATTGCAACTGGAAGTATCTGCGTCATCAGCACGTGACAGTCGTGAGACCTCATCCCGCTGAACTTCTGCTTTGCTGAGTCTAGGTATCTGCTTATCTTCCCCGCGTAACCGTAAGGAAGTTTTACTCCTACGAGGCAGGAGAAAAATTGCTCGATCTCCTCCCGACTTAGAGTGAAGCATGCGGGAGGGCAGTCATTTACGATCTTCTTGGCCTTTTTGCCTTTGCGATGACTTTCCGTGTCCTTCGCCTCATCATCATCATCATCATCATTAGCGTGAAGCTCCTCCCTGATGCCCATTGATTTCAAGTCTGCCCTTGCTTTCGGCCCATCTTTGGTCCTCTCTGGCATGTTGAGTAGGGTACCAAGCAGACTCTCGCACACGTTCTTTGTGATATGCATGACATCAAGGCTGTGAGGCTCACGAAGGAACTTCCAGTACGACAAGTCCCAGAAAACAAACCTCGTTTTCCATAGCTTCAGCAGCGGCTCTGGCGCCTTTTGCTTCTTTCCCGGCGGTGGGCACTCTTTCCAATTTTTCAACAACTCGTCTATTTCCTCGCTGCTCCTTGTACGCGGGCGTCTTCGGGGTTCGGTTTCACCATCGAACAGATCCTTGCGTTTTCTCCATGAGTCATCGTCGCGAAGCCACCTTCGATGTCCAATGAACACGGTTTTCGAAGACCCGAGATCTCTATCTAGCTGGCGATACGTTGTGTCATCCATGCACCTGACGCATGCACAAAATCCATGGACCACCTGCCCCGCGACATATCTGTAACCGAGATAGTCGTGCACCGTCGTGAGCAGTGCGGCTCTCATAGGGAAATATTCTTTCTCTGCAGCGTCCCACGTATTGGCTGTCATTTTCCACAGCGTGTCTAGCTCCTCTTTCAGCAGCCCCAGATACAGATTGATGTCGTTCCCTGGTTGTTTCGGCCCTTCAATTAGCATACTCATGTGAATGTACTTCCTCTTCATGCACAACCAGGGGGGAAGGTTGTACATCCACACGAACCAGGCCAGGTGCTATGTGTGCTTCTCTGGCTGCCAAACGGATTGACTCCATCGGTGCTCGTGCCCAGCACGATGCTCCTTGGATCGTCCCCAAATTCTGGGTGTTCGAAGTTCAACGCATGCCACTGGCTCACATCCTTAGGGTGACTCAGCATCTTGTCTTTTTTATTTATCTCCGGATCATTTCCGTCATCTTCTCGCTTTTTCTCCTCCCTATCCGCGTGCCAACGCAGGAGCTTTGCTAGCTTAGGGTCCGCGAAATACCGCTGCAGACGAGGAGTGATCGGAAAGTACCACACCACTTTTCAAGGAGCTTTCTTCCTCTTCTTGTATCGAGTGGCGCGGCACACCGGACATATGGTAGACTCCGCGTGCTCGTTCCGATAAATGATGCAATCATTCATGCACACATGGAATTTCACGTGTGGTAAATCCAGATGACACACGATTTTCTTCGCCTCCTCGAAACTAGTCGGGCACATGTTTCCCTTGGGAAGACGTTCGTGCCAGAATGACATGTTCTCTTCGAAGCATGCGTCGGTCATTTTGTGTTTTACCTTCATCTCCAGAGCCATGAGCGTTACTTTCAGGCGGGTATCATCGGGCCTGGATCCTTCATACAATGGAGTAACCGCGTCTATCTCCAGTTGATCCAGCTTGGCTTTCTCTCGGGCGGCAGCTCTTGCGTTACCTGTCTGCTTGAGAAGCAGCTCTTGAATATGAGGGTCCCGCACCCAGCCCATCGATGGTCCATCGTCGTCCGCTCCGGCATCTTCATCTTCATGATCATGTCCTTCGTCTTGATCTTCCTCATCATCATGTCCGGCATCTTCTACATGACGACTGTGTCCTGCATCTACTTCGTGATCATGTCCTGGAGATTCTTCGTCTTCTCGCCCGCCCTCGCCGCGGTTGTCTTGCTGCCCTTCCTTATTTCTTTCCCGGCCCCCATAGACGACTTCATAATCATCTTCATCACCTTGCCACCGATAGCCATCCATGAAACCACGCAAGAGCAGGTGGTCCCGCACCTGTCCGGAATCCGGGTCCATAAGGCTCTTCAGCTTGCATCTTCGACACAGAAATCTTATCTCCGTCTCGTTTTTTTGAAGCATCTCGGCCTTCGCGGAGATCAAAAACCTATTCACGATGCCTTCGGTCATCGTGCGGACCATGGTCGCCTGCGGGGTAGAGCAAAACGATATTTAGAACTAAAAAAATTTTGGCATGACTTTGCCTAAAAATAGGACCAAAAAGAATGCATAGTGCCAAATTCTCGCCGAAACGGAAATGAATCAACATCCCGCAAAATATTGGCAACTATTGCATTTCAAATACCGTTACCTACAAACACAAACATATGCAACACCACAAACATACGTAGATCTAGGCCATAAAAAGTGTGTACGTTGTTGGAGGGAGAAAAAAGTAGATCTAGAACATAAAGAAAGCATTCCCCTTACTTACCTATCAAAAAAAAAAAGGAAATTTAACCACTTAATTTGGGTGAATCTATGGTGCAAATGAGGTGAGGAGTAGGAGGCAGCCGAGACCAAGCTTGGTAGAGGTGGAGAGAATGAAGTGGGGAAAGTGAGTGTGGTAGGTGGCTGTCAAAAATATCTAGCTGCTCCCAGGTTACTAATGGCGCACCTGGTGTGTGGTGCGCTACTACTAGTTTTGAAAATAAAATTGTTAGTAGTGACGCACCAGGAGATAGTGCGCCATTAGTAGTTAAAACTAGTAATGGCGCACTATCCCCTGGTGCGGCACTGCTAACATTTTTTTTTTCAAAACTAGTAATGGGGCACCACACACCAGGTGCGCCATTAGTAATCTGGCCAATAATGGCGTACCTATATCTGGTGCGCCACTGCTATATAGCAGTTGCGCACCACATACATGGTGCGCCGTTAATGTCCATATTAGCTATAGCCGTTTTTCTAGTAGTGTGGGATATATTGGAAATTTGAGTCAGGGCACATACAGAGGAATAGTTCATAGAAAATACTGAAACTAGCTAGCAAGTACCAAACAAAAATGAAATATTATTAATACAAACACAATGCGACCAATTGTGAAGCTTGCTTGACTAGATAGAAATTTGGCAAATCATAGAACCACAAGCATGTGTGCCGGATTATTGATCAAACAATGTAGGGAAACTGACTACACAAGGCCATCTGACATCACAATGTTTGGATGTTGGCATCAGCACTGAGAGCACAGCTATGTTGTGAAGCCGGTGCGATTTAGCCAATACGAGGAAGCCCTAGATTTCATCTCACATGCGAATGGTTCCAATCATGTCTCATACTCCTATGCCATTATGTCCATGTAATCCTGGATGGAATCATGTAATTTATACAACGGTCATGTTTTAGTAGTGATAATCCTAGATGGTCGCATTTCATTTATACAAGGATCAAGTTTTAGTAGTGACACAATGTAATTGAACTACATGAATCATAGAGTACTACACGGTGCACATAGTGCGGTTCAGCCAACAAGCTGATTACTAGCTTCACATGAAAACAAAGAATTATTATTATTGTAAGATTTGTTGATCGCCTTTGCCTGACGTTCTAATTTATAGGATGCTAATTGTCGCAGTATTTTGTAAAAGATCCCTTGATATGGTAGATCGGCAAGACGAGTAGATCAAAGGACAAACATGAGACGGTTTACCCAGGTTCAGGCCCTCAAGATCCATGTAAAACCCTTATTTGAGATTGTGTGGTATTGATTGATGTATAGGGGGTGTACAGTGGAGATTGAGGCTTGAGAATAATCTCTATGTTTTGTTCCTATCAACTAACCCATCCATAGCTTATATGGGATAACAAGGTCTAGTCCTAGTATTTCGGGTCCTTCATCTATTGGGCCCATAGGCCGCGACACTGGGCCATGGCCTAAACCGGCCTAGGGGGCCACGAGGTGACCTACCCAATCCGGCTTTCCGTATGGTGAGGAACCATGGGGTCGTAATACCGTTAATAACATATAATACCATAAATTTTGCAAGGGTATACTACTACAGTTTGTGGATCCATTGTTTTGTTATTGTTGGTTGTATCCATTGTTCCATTGTTCTGATCATATACTACTATAATTGTTTCCACATATATTCTCCATGGCACACAAGATCGACAGGGAAAGGCATGGTTAACCGATATGTCTCACACGTATCTATAATTTTTTGTTATTTCAGGCTATTATATTACCACTTCTGGATACTTTTTATAGCAGTTTTATTATTTTTCTAGACTGACCTATGAATTCAGTGTCCGGAACTAGTTGTTGTTTTCTGTATATTTCCAATTTTCAGAAAATCAATATATACGGAGGTCTAAATACCTAAGGATTTAATACGATCTTTTTCGTGAGACGGGAAGTCCAAAAAGTGCGAGCACCTACTAGTGGGCCAGTCAGGGGCCCCAAGTGGCCAAGTGGTGCGGAGATGTAGAACATGACTTTTGGAGTAAGAACTCCAACTTTTTTATAGCCAGTCGTTTTATCCTAATTTCAAATCTTCACATCATTGACGCCCAACTTGTACAATAGTTGCTTGTACTAGATCACCGATTATGCAAGAAAACTTAATATGGTTAAGCCCATCTGTTCCTAGTTCATCCCAAGCTGGACCACCCCAAACACAAATATGAGAGTACTTTTTCAAGCACAAATTTCTGAATACATGTCTAAGTGGATCATCCTGGACAGAAATATCTGAGTCCATGTCACCTATCTTAATTCTAGTACACAAGAGATATACATATACAGCGAGCCCAGTATGAACGACTGAAGTGACGCCCGCTAAATAAACATTGCTACCAAAACTTGCATCAGGTTTGCTATCTTAAGAGCACATGAAAGAAAAAAAAATTCCCTTTGCCTCCAGTAATAGTGATTCTTGCTCTTCAATCTTCATGTTCTGGAAAAGATGACACCAAACAAATCATTCAGTATGTAGAGACTAGACATTCTAAAAAAAAAATCTTGCTTCAATCATAATTTCACTCAACAAGTTCAGAGCCTTACAGGTTTTTCTATGGACAGTCAGCGAGGGTTTCTACAGCAAGTAGAATTCTTTACCTCTTTAAGACCCCAACTAAAAGCCATGCATACACCTGTAAATAGTTTACCGGTGTATTTTATTATCCCATAGAAGCAACCAGTATTTTACCGATGACATTTTCAGAGTGTCCACCGCCGTGATCCAGCCGTCCTTCAGGAGTCGCGTCTTTGAGTGCCTGCGCTCTCCATCTGATTCAGTCTGCATGCCACCTGCTCGTCGCCGCCTCAACCCGCTGTTCGGCAGGTGCTCCGGCCATGCACCGCCAAGCAGTGTTGTGCACCGGCATCGGGGACCTGGGAAGACGGTGTCCATCCCACAGCCTGTGTCGCTGATGCCTCGTCCCGTTACCCGTGGCTTCGTCGGTGACGCGTCCGCTCGTACTGTCAATCGATAGAGAGAGATGAATGCCGGGGAAAAACCATGGCCGAAGCGGTGTTTTCAAAACCGGCGGAATATATGTGTATTTAGCAAAACCGGTGTGAAAAACGAACTAAAACAACTAACCAATCACATAATTAAAGGCCGCCCATTTTATTTTACAGAGTATATCTTACCAGTATTTTGGGCAGAAAGACTACGTTCCAATCAGACCCTAAAACATACAAGAGAGAGTTGTATAGGTCCGCTGTTTCAACCAGAGATAGAAACTGTGAATAGGAGATAAATTCTAGTTAAGCTTGATGTGATTTTGAGCCTTCTGAAAGGGGTTGTGGTTGCCTAGTCATGTGAAAGAGATGGATATGCTACTTCTTGAACATAACACAGTACATTGACAATGTGCAATCTTCAGACCCATGTGTTTTTGGATATCATACAACAACTAACAACATGCTTTGTTTAAAAAATAATGAAACCAGTCAAAACCATCCAAGTTGTTCCCTGGTAAATACACTACTGAGCAGCACAGAAGAGGGGATCAGCCATTAGAGAGAAATCTGTAGGGAGGGAGAGGGAGAGGGGAGTGGGAGAAACAGTGCTGACCTTGATGCTAAGCCTGCGAGGCGAAGGAGGCGAGCAGATCAAGCACCATCAGCTTGCCTACGGTGAGGTACTGCTGGACGAGGATGCGCAGCGCGTCGTCGGGATGCCCGGTGGATGGAGCCTAGAGACCTGGAAGCTGGAGTGGGAGGGAAGGAGGAAGGGAGCAACTGCCGTGGCAGTAGTCGTCGTCCACCAGGTAAGCACCAGCTCCGAGCAGCCGCCAGCCCGCCACCGTTTGGTAGGGGAACAGGAGAGCTGTGGGGAGATCAGTCGTTTGAAGAAGGACCTGAAGTAGATTAGTGGGGAGCGAAGGGATATTATTGCACAAAATTATATTCTTATGAGTACAGACCCCTCCGCTCTGATCTGTGCCGCACGTCCCAAATCCAACGGTCCAGAATCATTTTTCTATTTTTGCACCTGATGTGCAGATTCTATACTAGTCGTTCCCACAACATCATCATTCGCCGCCAACCATAGCCAATGCCACCGTAGATGAGCTCTACAATTTTCCCGTTGTCCCCGCTACACTCTCACTTGAACCCTAGCCCCCCTTCTTTCTCTCCTTCTTCCATTCATGCATCCTTTCTCCATTTGGTACCCCATTGTGTGATTGTACTTGTGGGAAAGAGGCCCACTAGAATTGTGTTACTAGGGTTTGATCCTCACTACTCTTCCTGGTGTGATGGAAGAACCATAGAAATGGGTAGGACCCGCAGACTGATTGATTGGTCAAGTAAGTTTTTTCGAGAAGCGATTAGTGTGGCTAGAGCCCTAGCATGAATAACTCCGGTTTGTTTTCGCCTGATGGCCTCAATTATTTGATTAGGTGATTTGTTGGTCATTGGGATCACACACAACTCCTATTGGATCATACACACACTTTACTAAACCCTAATCCATCGCTATATACATAACATGAAGACTTAAGAATGGCTCCATAGTCATGTCTTGCTTGCAACATTATGCGTAGGCTCTCTTATATTCGGATATGCCATGTGTGCTACAAATGTCGACAACTACACAACGTGTGGTAATTAAATGAACACAACAGTTGGCATATGATGTTTGGTGAAGCAATAATGGCATTTTGGCCACGTCACACACAAAATTGGTTACTAGTTGGCCTCCTATAAATAACTAGCTTATTGCCGTTGTAGTGGGATTATATTTAGTTGGTTTGGGGGCAAGGGGGTGACCGGGTGAGGTAGTGTGGGATGAGAGCACCAACAATGACCAGGGTGAATGGCACTCCACGTATCGCTATATAGTGGGGGAATGGGATGTATTGGAAATGTAAGTCGGAGGATCATGCATATTCAGAGTCCTTTGATGAACCGCTGAACTACTAGCTTTCATCAATCAAGTGGCATACGAGTGGATTCAATAGTGTCATTTTCTCCTAGGTTGTCATGCCCATGTAATCTTGCATGTTTTTCTCAGTTTTATATATACAAGGAACAAGTTTTAGCAATGACACGATTTAATTCAACTACACGAATCGCAGAGTACCTCACCGTGGCAGAGCTTATATTCATAAATAGCATCTATTAAATTGCCACACCTCCTAATTATATGAACATAGACTACTACATCCATTGTTGCATTGTTGGTTTGCACCTCGTCAGCGGGAGTTTTTTATTTGAATAAATGATCTTTTGAAATGGCAGCTTTAGGCTGGAAAATTTGATTCTGTCTCTTGCTACATAACAAGAAGAATTTCATCATCGCGGACTATTCATGTGTGATATGTGGGGTTTGGTCTGCTGAATCGAGAGACCGTTGGATAAACTAGTTACTGTTTGGTTGATTTAAGCCATAAATATATCATGTCGATAACAATAGCAATATGAACCTCATACTGATATATAAACATGTGAGCACGTACTACTCATAGAACTTGAACAACTTTGAAAATAATAAGTCTGCTTGACGGTGTAATACATTGGGGATGCCTTCTCTAGGAGACCGGAAGCATGCTACTGGGGCCCGGGGGGACCATGATCCTGCGATAGGAAGGAGCTTAGAGGAATGGATAGAAGTATAGACATCATCTTGGTACACAAGTCACACTAGATCGGATCGCCCTCCTGTACACACAGTTCATCAAACCCTAATTCATCGCAATATATAATGACTTAAGTTTGGAATGACTTCGTCTTCATGGTTTTCTAGGAAAAATCAGCTTAGGGTTTCTCATATTTGGATATGCCATGTGTGTTATAAATGTCCACAACTACATCACCCAAGGTAGTATTAAACAATCACCGTAGTTGGCATTTGATGTTTGTTGAAACAATGATGATGTGCTGGCCAGAAATATAGTTGAGCACTTGACGTCCTATATAGACTAACTTGTTCTCCATCTCAAGGGATCACATTTAGTTGGTAGAAGGTCTGGTAGAGGATGGAAAAGCTGAGAGGAGGGCACCACTACAGGAATCAGCTATTTTGCCGTCTGCCACGGCGGACGGCAAAGGCATGAACGGCGGACGGCAAAGGCTTTTGCCGTCAGCCGCGGACGGCAAAAGGCTCCGGCAAAGTAGGCTACGGTAAACAGCTACTTTGCCGTCTGCTTCCGGGCCGCTGACGGCAAATGCCCTTTGCCGTCTGCCGCGGACGACAAAGAGAGCGGACGGCAATAATTGCGCTGTCAGTCCGTTAAGTGGCTAACGGCATGCCTTTGCCGTCTGCGGCAGACGGCAAACTTTCTAGTGTCTTTGCCGTCCGCCTTATGATGTCATCTACACGTCACTACATGGCAGGCCTTTGCCGTCCGCCGCTGACGGCAAAATTGTTTACTCTTTGCCGTCTGCCACTGTAGGCAAACTGACCAAATGGGTCAGCTCCCAGGAAGCACAGTTGGCTGCCACGTGGCTTCTTTGCCGTCCGCGGCAGACGGCAAAGAGCCAATTGCCGTCGGTGGTAGACGGCAAAGAGCCTGCATATTGGCTCTTTTTTCTGTTTTTTTATTAAATCCAACAATTTTCAGAGCAAATATATATGACATATATAGATATATTTCACAGGCATTCATATCACATATATCCAGCACATAAGTTCCATACATTCATACATAAGCAAGTTCAATCCATTCATACATAAGCAACTTCCATCCATACATATTACATAAGCAAGTTCCATCCATCAATTCATACATAAACAAGTTCCATCCATACATAAACAAGAAGACTAGAACAAGAAGACTAGAACAAGAAGAGTAGCTTCCATGAAGTGAATGAGATCTGCAATATGGCAAAATAAGAAAGTTAGAAATAGGTGACTAGAATAAGAAGACTAGAACAAGAAGAGTATGTCATTTATGACCTAACTTACGTGAAATGGATCATATATGAGCTAACTAAGTTGAAATGGGTCGTTTATGAGCTAGCTAAGGTGAAATGGATCATTTATGAGCTAACTTAGTTGAAATGGATCGTTTATGAGCTAACTAAGGTCAAATGGATCGTTTTTGAGGTAATTAAGGTGAAATGGATCGTTTTTTAGCTAACTTAGGTGAAATGGATCATTTATGAGCTAACTTAGTTGAAATGGATCGTTTTTAGCTAACTTAGGTGAAATGGATCATTTATGAGCTAATTTAGTTGAAATGGATCTTTTTGAGCTAACTTAGGTGAAATGGATCATTTAAGAGCTAATTTAGGTCAAATGGATCGTTTTTTAGCTAACTTGGTGAAATGGATTGTTTATGAGCTAAATTAGTTGAAATGGATCGTTTATGAGATAACCTAGATAAGATGGGTCATTTTGGAGTTAACCTAGGTGAAATGGGTCATTTTAAAGCTAACGTAGTTAAAATGGATCATTTAGGAGCTAATCTAGGTAAAATGGGTCATTTTAGAGCTAACTTGGATGAACTGGATCATTTATAAGCTAACCAAGGTAAAATGGGTCATTTTAGAGCTAACTTAGGTAAAATAGATCGTTTATGAGCTAACTAAGCTAAGTACAGATCGTTTTAGAGCTAACTTAGGTAAAATGGATGGTTTTGGAGGTCAGTAAGCTTATTAAGTCATTTTGGAGGAGAAGAAGCTAAGTCTAGGTCATTATGGTAAGCATTGGAGGAAATAAAGCTAAGTCTAGGTATTTATGCATGTGTTAAGCAAAACACTAGATAAACTTACCATGATCCAGGAGGTGTAGGAGCGGGCTGGCTCGTGTCGGTAGCTGGAGAAGGATCGTGCGATGCTTGTCTGGAGTTACGCTGGACCAAAGATCATTTCCAATGTCTTGTTAGCATGATGACACTCAAATGTTAAGACTAGCAAGTAATGTCCATTCAAATTAAACTCACCGTGGTCCTAGGAGCAATCACTGGCATCGGCGGAGCGGTCTGACCGGTCTTCTCGCACACAGACTGCACATTTGGTTTTGACGACTCAGTCATACTAGTTAGTAATGAGACAAACACTACATGAATGCTTTGGCTAATCGGCAGAAGAAACTTACCACAAGGAGCTCGTACATGGCCCTTGCCTGCATGTCATTCCGTGCCCTCTCCTCCTCCATCATCTTTGTCGTCCTCTCCTCCAACTCCCGCTGCCTCTCCGCCGCCTCCGCCAGAAGTTTCTCCGTTCTATCTCTCTCACTCTGTATAGCAGCCTGCAACACCACTCGCATGACCATTTGTAATCATTGATGGAAGCGCACACAGTGTAATGGAGAAAGATAGCTGAGTACGTATCACTAACCTTGATGGCGAGTTGCACTGGCCATTCACGAGGCCTTATCTCAGGAGCGGAGCTCGACTGGCGCGCCTTGATCTCCGGGAGAGTGCTAGGACAACGTATAAGTCCATCTGCAATGGCTATGGAGCCATGGGACCTCCCGCCACCAGATATCATCACCAGCTCTGGATCAATGGGACCCTGGCTCGGGTTAAAGTCCTCCCCTTTCCTCGCCTTCCCCTCATCTCTATATCTCATGAGCTTGTTGTGGGAGGAGATGTTGGTGAAGTTGTTTGCATCATCGAGGTCAAACTGAGAGAAAGCCTTGACTTTCTTGAAAGAGGCAGTGTGGGCCATGGCATACAGGTCGTACACCTCTCGCACCTTATCCACCTTATTATGGCGTGCCTGAAAGAGAGAAACAATGTAAATTAGTAATTAAAGGGCTCAAGCTAGCATGATGAATGAATTGCATGAATCATGAAGCAAACCACATACCCAGTTCCGCCCGAACTGATATAAGTTGGAGCTGCCTTGATGGTGTGGCACACCTTCCATTTGGGCACGTTTGTCCTTGGCCTCGTTGTGGAGGGCTAGCCATTCTTTTGAGCACCACTCATTGACCAACACCTCCCAACAATCCATTCGATCCGCACACCATCTCGGAGGCGCCTAAGTTAGCAAATAGAAACTTGAGCGCTACGGCTAAGAATTACTAAATGAAGGAACTTAAGTAGAAGGCCTTAAGAATTACCTTCATGTACTGCTCCTTACTCAGGAACTTATCGCGGCACGCCGGCTTGGTCTTCTTGATACCATGCAAGGCGTAGTAGTCTCGAACAGCCTGCACCCGAGCCTCGTGCCGTAAGTTCTGTAGTAGGCGCTTGTAGACGTTCTCGATAACATGTGCCGCGTCCTCCTCGTATCCCTCCTCACACTTGTAGAATGTCTGCAATCAAATGAGACAATATTGATTAGTACAATTAATAACTAGCTAGTTGAAGATTTTTAAATGTGTAAAGGAGAAATTACCCAGAACTTTCTGATCACCATGTCTGCCCTCGTGTCGCACAAGACACCGTCGATAATCTCATCCGGCGAGGCCGGGGCAGCCAAGTAGTGCTCCCAGCTCAATCCAAGCTCTGGAAGCCGACCCTCACCGGGCAACGTGACAAACCCCGGGAAGTTTTGCCGGCAAAGAACTCCAAGGACGGAGTTGGGCCGGCGGACACTATGATGGTGGTCCCAACCCCTGCAGCATGACAAGGCCAACGCATTAGGTATTTGAAGAAACGTGAATGCAGAAGGTACAAAAATATTAAATGCACTTACGTACCTCTCCCCATCAGAGAAAATCAACCACCTCTGCTCGCTGGTCGCCGGCACGGACGGGAGCCGTGTAGCACCACGCTGGTAGACGGTGCCCCCCTCCTCCTCAATATCAGTCGGCTCCCCGCCATCATCAGCATGGCCACTCGGCTCCTCGGGCTGATCCGGCCAGGTACCCCATCCGGACGTGTGCTCCTCCGGCGTCTCGTGGGCCGAACTCTCGTGGCCGAAGGCCCGTCGACCCGAGGCTCATGGGCCCAAGACTCGTGGACCGGAGGCTCGTGGACCGGAGTCCGTGTAGCCTCCTCCTCGGATGAGTCCACCCTAGCAGTCACGTGCTCGGGTGAAACAGCTGGGGGTGGCGGCGAGGAAGGCGCCGTAGCAGTCACCCTACCTCCTCTCCCGCGACCACGTGCCCCACCTCCTCTCTTCCTACCTCGTCCCCTGCTCGGCACCGCGGTTGACGAAGAAGGGCCCGGCGGTGTCGCCATACTGTCCAGCAACGCTCGGCGGAGAGGTGCGTCTGGAATGGAAGACCTCAGACCACGCGCCGACGAAGAAGGGGCCTTGGCGCGCTCCCGACCAGCGCCCACCATCTTTCAACACCTGCCATGACAAACAGTAAACGAAATTAGTACAACATAAAAAAAGACCGACATGAATAATAATATGTGTATCACTTAAGTGTATCATCATCAAGTACAACATAAAAAAATTTAATACCTGACACTACTAATAATCTCGATCAGTATCATCAATAAATGCATAATCATCATCATCACTATAATCAATGACGGGCTCATAGGGTTCAGTGGCATCAACATGTGGAAGGCCACCTTGACGTAATCGGTCAAGCAATGACAGGTCATCCGCAGCAGTAACCTCTTCTTGTTCCGGCTCTTCTTGTTCCTCCTCTGGGGTGATGTCGGATTCACTGTCGCTGTCTACTTCAATGTTTTGGGGTGAAGTATAGCGGTTCTTGAAACGCTTTTTGGAAAGACGTGTCTCTTGGAAGAATTCTCCTTCATATGTGTCTGGGTTAATGTGAGGTTCATAATCCTCTTCCTTTGGGGGAGATAGTCTAGCACGTGGCGGCACTTCATAAACGACATCCCAACCTTTCAGATTTGGATTAGTTTGGCAGGCCCACGGTAGATAGAATACTTGGGTCGCCTGTTGAGCCGTAATATAGACATCAGGAACATCTAAATGGGTGCTTTGGTTGATTTCAACTAGCCCTATATGTTCATGAGTCCTTCTAGTCTCCTTCGGCTGAAACCAATAACATTTGAAGACTACGACATTCGGTGGGTTTTCACCATAGAATAGAAGTTCATAAATTGCTTCAACTCTCCCATAATACTCGGTACCTCCTTCGCCGATAGCAGATACACAACAATTTGTAGACTTTCGGTCGGCCATAGATAGCTCTTTGCCATAGGTACGAAAGCGATACCCGTTGATGTCGTATTTGTCAAATGAACGGACCTTATAGTCAAAACCATTAGCGACTTGTCTCAATTCGGCGTCCATAGACTCTGAATTAGCCTACAAGTTTAATATGAAAGGATTGTTGCATTACGCACAAATTAGCGAATGAAATGAAATTGTCTAATAGAAATTACCGTTTGTTTGAACCAAGAGATGAAACCGGGATAGCCGCCTCCTTGCTTTGCGAGAAGCTCATACTCTTCGACAGAATCCTTTTGGATCACCGCTCCATACGAGAATAAGGCGACGTATCGACTGTATGAAATATCCAGGAATAAGAGCAGTTCAAAGGAAATAGAAGTTGCGAAACTATGTACCGAGAACTTACTCGATGTACGGCCGCACTTCTATCAGGTTGTTGAAGATATACAACGAAATGGTCCGCCATTGTTCGTTATCCAAAGATACTGGATTTGAAACACTGGCTGGTGCGAGATTCCCTTTGAATAGGCTGAGGTTGGATCCACCCTTTTTAGGGTCGTCAGCATTGTACCGAGGCTTCGGATTATGCAAATGACGATTTTTGGCTTCGTAGTGTGCTGTCACGAAGTTTGCCGCCTCCTCAGTGATGAATGCCTCAGCCATCGATGCTTCAATTCTACGTTTATTTTTACATTTTTGTCGAAGCGTCTTCTGCATCCTCTCAGTTGGGTAGCACCAACGATTTTGCACGGCCCCCCCAATCTTGCCTCGGTCGGGAGATGCAAAATCAAATGTTGCATTGGATTAAAGAAGCCCGGTGGAAAGATCTTCTCTAACTTGCAGATCAACTCCGACGCCAACTCTTCCATTTCTTCTAGCACGCCAGGCGATAGTTCTTTCGCACAAAGAACACGGAAGAAATAGCTGAGTTCTGCCAGTACTAGCCATTCATCCTCAGGGATGAAGCCACGCAACATCACCGGCATTACCCGCTCAATCCATATGTGCCAATCATGACTCTTGAGACCAAATATCTTCAATTTATCAAGACTGGCTCCCCTCTTTAGATTCGCTGCATACCCATCGGGGAACATCAACTGCATTTTCACCCACAAGATAATTTCCCTCATAGCTGGCCTTCCAAGATTGAACCATGCCTTTGGCTTCGTCCAGTTCTGCTTTCCTTTCGGTTCTTTCATGTTTTGTAACGGCCTATCACATAGCGCCTCCAGATCGACTCTAGCCTTAGTATTATCCTTTGACTTCCCATCTATGCCGAACAATGTACCAAAAAGTGCCTCGGCGATATTCTTCTCAGTGTGCATCACGTCGATGTTGTGTGGGCAAAGGAGGTCTTTGAAGTAAGGCAGATCCCATAAGCATGTTTTGTGAGTCCAGGCGTGCTTAGAATTATACCCCTTGAAGTACCCTGGACGCTCTGGATCTGGCTCGAGAGCGTTTAACTGATCCAGGGTCTGTTGGCCTGTCAATGCAGGTGGTGCAGAGTTTTTGACAACTCTACCTCTGATGAAGTTCTTCTTGTCTTTCCTGAACTTATGGCGAGGATTCAGGAACTGTCTATGCATGTCGAAGCAAGAAAACTTGCGACCGGCCTGAAGCCAACGAAACTCAAGAGCTCCCTTGCATGTGGGGCACGGGAACCTTCCATGCACACACCAGCCAACGAATAGCGCATACGCCGGCAAGTCATGCGTCGAGTACATGTACCAGACACGCATTATGAAGTTCCGTTTGCTATAGGCGTCGTATGTCTTGAACCCATTATCCCAGGCTTCTTGCAATTCGTCCTTAAGCGGCTGCATGTACACATTCATATTTTTCCCCGGATAGTTGGGCCCTGGAATTATCAACGTCAGGAAAATGTTCTTTCTTTGCATAATCTGTCCGGGGGGGAGATTGAGTGGAAAGACAAATACGGGCCAACAACTGTATTGGGCTGCCGTCATACCAAACACACTGAACCCATCCGTGCTGATGCCGACTCGAGGATGCCTCGGATCTGCCGCTTTGTCACCATGTAATTCATCAAACTTTTTCCACGCAACACCATCCGATGTGTGTACAATCATCAGATTCCCATCTGCATCTAGTTCGGTTCTTTTGCCCGTTTTGTGCCATGTCATCTGTCTGGCCGTCTCTTCGACCATGAAAAGACGTTGAAGTCTTGGTACGATTGGCATATACCGAAGAACACTAACGGGGATTTTGGTCTGTGTCTTCTCACCCATACCGTTGTCTACCACAACATACCTGGAAGACTTGCAAATGGGACAATAGTTCAAGTCCGCATAGTCAAGCCTAAACAAGACACATCCTTTCTCACAGGCATGTATCTTATCATAGGGCATCTTCAGTGCACGGAGGATTTTGTCCGACTGGTACAGGTTTGCAGGCATTACATGGCCTTTGGGTAGAAAGCGTCCAAATACTGTCATCATTGCATCGTAGCATTCTCTGCCCAAGTTGAACTGAGCCTTCAGAGCCATTACTTGTGAGATGGCATCCAACTGACAAAGCTCAGTGTGCTCATGGAGCGGACGTTTTGAAGACTCCAACATTTCATTGAAGGCCTTTGCAGATTCCTCCATCTCCTCGTCCGAATCCCGAGCATCATCGAAGTCTTGCACCATGTTTTCCATCCCGGTACCATGCTCGTCGGTGCGACGACGATCCACCTCAGCTCGGTCACGTTGGGCAGACTCACCATGAAATGTCCACACCGTATAATCGGGCGTAAAACCACTCTTCTGCAGGTGTTTGCCCATTTCAGCCTCTGTCCTCTTTTCCCAATTGCCGCACCGTAAACAGGGGCACCAGGTTTTCCTCTGGCCATTTGCAAATGCGGCTCGCACAAACCCCTTGGTTTTTGTGAACCATTCAGTGCTCCATTTGTTCTGACCAGTGTGACCGGTGTACATCCACGCACGATCACTCATCTTGACTTTCAGAGCTACTAGACACACAACAAATATATATATATATAATTCACCATGTATATATTCATCAGTTGATCTACTTTGTCAATTTTATTACGTCCATGCAACCTACACTCTAATAGGTAATGATAGGTCCTAATCCCACCCGAGTATGTTTAGATTGGGTTCATTTTCCCATGCTATGCTCCGGATCCTACGCAAAATTTCGGCAGCACCTCCCCGCTGTTCTCCTGATACACGTCTCTGCAATAAACAGAGAGGATGTGTACCCGGAGAACAACAGGGGAGGCACTGACGAAATTTATGCGTCGGATCCGGAGCAAAGCATATGGGAAAACGAACCCAATCTAAACATACTCGGGCTGTCCATGGATAGCGTTGGACAATTCGAAAGAATCAAGGTTATAAATATGCAAATGCATGCATATTTATAACTATGACGCTTTCGAACGGGAGACACATATTGGTTACGCATACTGATGATTCAAGACACATATATAGCTAGCTATCAAGTTTCATCGGAATAGATCAAATAATTAATGGGGGAGGAGGACATGTCATTTGTGCTCACCCACGAACGAAGGGGCAGAGCTCGTCAAACGCACGGCGAGGTCGTCGAACACCAAACCTCGCAGCGATGAAACAACTGCACATTTAAAACTACCCGATCAACACAATTATATATGATGTTTTTCATAACAAAATCGAAAAATATATGACCTAACTAATAATTCACAAATATATGACCCCGTCGGCCTCTGGAAGGCCAAAGAACACCATTTCGGGAGGTGTCGGGGGTCGGGGTGTCGTGTCGGTGTCCGGGTGCCGTGTCGGGGTCGGGGTCGGGGTCTCGGGGTCGGGGTCTCGGGTCGGGGTGCCGGGTAGGGGTCGGGGTGCCGTGTCGGTGTCGGGGTCGGGGTGTCGGGTCAGGCTCGGGGACGGGGTGTCGGGGTCGGGGTCGGGGTCGGGGTCGGGGTGTCGGGGTCGGGGTCTAGGGGTCGGGGTGTCGTGTCGGGGTGCCGGGTCGGGGTCGGGGTTTTTTCCTCTTTTTTCCTTTTCTTCTTCTTCCTCTTCTTCCTTTTCTTCCTTTTCTTCCTTTTTTTCCTTCTTCTTCTTCTTCTTCTTCTTCTTCTTCTTCTTCTTCTTCTTCCTCCTTTCCTTTTTCCTCTTCTTCTTCTCCTCCTCTCCTCTTTTTTCTTCTTCTTCTTCCTCTTCTTCTTTTTTCTTCTCCTCCTCCTCCTCTTCTTCTTCCTTTCCTTTTTCCTCCTCTTCTTCTCCTCCTCTCCTCTTTTTTCTTCTTCTTCTTCTTTCCTCAAACTAAACTAAACCTAAAACTAAACCTAAATCTAAAACTAAAACTAAAACTAAAACTAAATCTAAACTAAACATAAACCTAAAACTAAGAAAACAGAAAAAAGGAAAAACCTAAATCTAAACCTAAAACTAAACTAAAACTAAACCTAAAACTAAAACGAAAACTAAATCTAAACTAAACATAAACCTAAAACTAAAAAAACAGAAAAAAGGAAAAAAAAGAGGAGGTAGAGCTCACTTGGGGCAGGGCCGGTGGAGGAGGTGGCCGGTGGAGGAGGGGGGCGGGGCGGCCTGGGGCGGCGGCGCCGGGCCCGGGGCGGTGGGGCGCGGGGGGGCCGGGGCGCGGCGGCGCCGAGACGGTAGGGCGGCGGGGGCGACGGGGCGGGGGGCCGGTGGGGGAGGTGGCCGGTGGAGGAGGGGGGCGGGGCGGCCTGGGGCGGCGGCGCCGGGCCCGGGGCGGTGGGGCGCGGGGGGCGGGGCGCGGCGGCGCCGAGACCGTAGGGCGGCGGGGGCGACGTGGCGGGGGGCCGGTGGGGCGCCGGGAGGTGGGGCGACGGCGCCGGGCGGCAGTGGCGACGGGGCGGGGGGCCGGTGGGGCGGCGGGGTGGTGGGGCGACCGGGCGGCCGCGAGTGGTGGGGGCGGCGGGGCGCGTGGGAGAGAAACAGGGCGGGGTGGGGCGCGGCCGTTAACGTTAGATATGTTAAATCTTTGCCGTCCGCCCCCTTTGCCGTCCGCTTTTTTGCTCTTTGCCGTCTGCTAGCAGATGGCAAAAAAGGGGCCGTTAAGTTTTTTTTAAGCAGCTCGTCAGTGGGCCCCCCTCCCTCTTTGCCGTCAGCTTTTGGGTAGCTGATGGCAAAGAGCTTCTTTGCCGTCTGCTAGCAGACGGCAAAGAACTGGCAGATGGTAAAGTAGCTGATTCCAGTAGTGCACCAATAATGAGCAGGATGGATGGCACTGCCTGTTAGAAAGCGTGGTCTAGTAGAGGAATGGGATGTATTGGGAATTAGAGTTAGGGGCACATATAGAAGCGTTGTCTGTCCATACTGTGTGAAACTTGAAGAAACCAAACATCTCAGGGATCTTATCACTCTCCGGTCAGAGGCATCGTGACTTCATGTTGTCGAATCAATGTGATTCAAGCCTAGCCAACAGTGGGTTGTAGATTGCATCGGCCAATTAGCACAAGAGTAGATATAACTGATACTATGGCGTATGTGTTTGGTTTTCGCAGCCACAAATTTATTTCGGACGGGATTTGATTGGCCCCCATCTTTTGTCATGACAAAATCTTCTATCCCGATTGGATTTGATTAGCCTGACACAAGGACGAGATGCGTTTCACAGGAATCTCACTACATCTAGGTCACGGTCGACTCTCTGTATCATGCACTCGCGCATTTAGTGGATTCAGTGGATACTAAAAAAAATATTGGCATACATGGTAGTATTACTATGCAAAAAATTCGAATATGCATTTTGTCATGGCAATTTTGAATCATTTGTTTTTTTATTCTCATACATGGCAATCTTATTACCCAAAAGGTGGCATTTTTTTATAAAAATAGCATGGCAAATTTTGAATATGCATTTGCCATGACATCTTTGAATCATTTATTTTTGTGTTTTAATCACATACATGGCAATTTTATTACCCAAAGATGGCAGTTTTTATGAAAATAGCATGGCAAATTTGAATGTGCATTTGCCATGGCATTTTTGACTCATTTTATTTTTTGTGTTATTATTCACATACATGGCAATTTTATTACACAAAAGATACCAATTTGAATATGCATTTTTATTCATGGTTGGAGTTGGCCTGATTGCCGCTCTGTCTTGTTTTAGCATCACAGCTGTCTATTTGCTTTCCATTTTGTATGTCTTGGAGAGATTCCTTCTGCGGTCACGTGAAGTGTCATCATTGAAGACTCCACTCCTTCTGCTGTGTATCCATCCAAGGGTGAGTTTTTTCTAACAAAAGGAGGAAGACCGTCGGCATCTGCATCTGGGCGATGCATGCAGCCACTTTATTAATTATTCACACACACTTTTCAAAATGATACATCAGTAACTCTGAAGCCACGATCCTGGCAACATCTGTTGCTACTCCTATCCAGTTGATGAAGGGATGGTGATAGTCCGAGCCTAATACCACACAGACCTCGCAACAAAGCCTAACATCTAAGACCAGAGGCCCCAACCAAGCCACTTGCCGAGTATGAGGCACACACCAGTCCGGCACACTCTCAGAGGCCGCCGCCGCCAACTGCCCCCGATCCATCTTCAGATCTGAACCGACGCATCGACCTTGCCTGGCTTAGCTGCCGTCGACGCCACCACGACGCCAGACAATGCCACCATCCTGCGCTTGTCCATCATCACACGCCCGGCAGCGAGACCCGCTGCTCCATGCCGCTGAGACCCGTCGTTGTCGACGTGTCAGATGCCACACCGCTCCTCCTTCGCGAACACCACCTGCTGCCGCTGGTCCCATCCCCTCCGCCTGCAGTTCCTCTGCATTCCCAACTGAGCCCCAAGGCCCCTGATGATGCCTCCAGGAAGGTTACGACGCGAACAGCGCCGTCGCCGCCAGATCCGAAGAGGATTGAAGGTTTTCACCCAGGCAGGGGATCAGGATGGGTAGTTTGGGACCTCAGCTGCGCCTCCATGAAGGAAAGTGGCGCCCTTGGGCGTCACCGCCACCGGGCCGGCCAGACCGGCCAAGGTTTCTGTCTAAATCCTTTGAGACGATACCGTATGAACTGTGGTTTAGAAAGAAACCTAAGATGTCGTTAGAGACTGCTGCATTCACGTTAAATAGGCACCGTCTAAATCTGTTGAGACGACACCGTATGAACTGTGGTTTGGAAAGAAACCTAAGCTGCCATTCTTAAAGTTTGGGGTCGCGACACTTATGTCAAAAGGCTCCAGCCTAATAAGCTCAAACCCAAATCGGAGAAGTGCGTCTTCAAAGGATACCCTAAAGAAACAATTGGGTACACCTTCTACCACAGATCCGAAGGCAAGATCTTTGTTGCTAAGAATGGGTCCTTTCTAGAGAAGGAGTTTCTCTTGAAAGAAGTGAGTGGGAGGAAACTAGAACTTGATGACGTAACCTTCTAACAATTTAGAAAGTAGCACATCAGATAAATCTGTTCCCGTGATACCTACACCAACTAGAGAGGAAGCTAATGATAATGATCATGAAACTTCAGATCAAGTTACTACTGAACCTCGTAGGTCAACCAGAGCATGTTTTGCACCGGAGTGGTACGGTAATCCTATTCTGGAAGTCATGTTACTAGACCATGACGAACCTACGTACTATGAAGAAGCTATGATGAGCCTAGATTCCGATAAATGGCTTGAAGCCATGAAATCTGAGATATGATCCATGTATGAGAACAAAGTGTTGACTTTAGTGGACTTGCCTAATGATCGGCAAGCCATTGAGAATAAATGGATCTTCAAGAGGAAGACAGACACTAATGGTAGTGTCACTATCTACAAAGCTCGACTTACCGCAAAAGGTTTTCGACAAGTTCAAGGTGTTGACTACGATGAGATTTTTTCACTCATAGTGATGCCTAAGTTTGTCCGAATCATGTTAGCAATTGCCACATTTTATGAAATTGGCAAATGGATGTCAATACTGCATTCCTTAATGGATTTCTTAAAAAAGAGTTGTATATGATGCAACCTGAAGGTTTTTGTCAATCCTAAAGGTGCTAAAACAATGTGCAAGCTCCAGCGATCCATCTATGTATTGGTCCAAGCATCTCGGAGTTGGAATATATGCTTTGATGAGTTGATCAAAGCATATAGTTTTATATAGAATTGCGGTGAAGCCTGTATTTACAAGAAAGTGAGTGAGAGCACTACAACATTTCTGATAAGTATATGTGAATGACATTTTGTTGATCGGAAATGATGTCGAATTTTCTGGAAAGCATAAAGGAGTGTTTGAAAGGAGTTTTTCAAAGAAAGACCTCAGTGAAGATGCTTATATATTGGGCATCAAGCTCTATAGAGATAGATCAAGATGCTTGATAGGACTTTCACAAAGCTCATACCTTGATAAAGTTTTGACGAAGTTCAAAATGGATCAGTCAAAGAAGGAGTTCTAGCCTATATTGTAAGGTATGAAGATGAGTAAGACTCGAGACCCGACCACGGCAAAATATATATATAGAGAGAATGGAAGTCATTCCCTATGCCTCATTCATAGGTTCTATAAAGTATGCCATGCTGTGTACCAGACCTGTTGTGTGCCTTGCCATGAGTTTGGCAAGGGGGTACAATAGAGATCTAGGATTAGATCACTGGGCAGCGGTCAAAATTATCCTTAGGTGCCTCAAGAGGACTAAGGAAATGTTTCTCGGTTATGGAGGTGATAAGAGTTTGTCGTAAAGAGTTACGTCGATGCAAGCTTTGACACCGGTCCGGATGACTCTGAGTCTCGATTTGGATACATATTGAAAGTGGGAGCAATTAGCTAGAGTAGCTCCATGCAGAGCATTGTAGACATGGAAATTTGCAAAATACATACAGATCTGAATGTGACAGACCCGTTGACTAAACTTCTCTCACAAGCAAAACATGATCGCACCTTAGTACTCTTTGGGTGTTAATCACATAGTGATGTGAACTAGATTATTGACTCTAGTACACCCTTTTGGGTGTTGGTCACATGGCGATATGAACTATGGGTGTTAATCACATAAAGATGTGAAGTATTGGTGTTAAATCACATGGTGGTGTGAACTAGATTATTGACTCTAGTGCAAGTGGGGGACTGAAGGAAATATGCCCTAAAGGCAATAATAAAGTTGTTATTTTATATTTTCTTATATCATGACAAATGTTTATTATTCATGCTAGAATTGTATTAACCAGAAACTGTTGGGCAATGTAGCATGCAATTTCAAAAAAATTCCTACGATCACACAAGATCTATCTAGGAGATGCATAGCAATGAGACGGGAAGAGTGTGTCCACGTACCCTCGTAGACCGAAAGTGGAAGCGTTAGATTAACATGGTTGATGTAGTCGAACGTCTTCACGATCCAACCGATCCAAGCACCGAACGTATGGCACCTCGGTGTTCAGCACACGTTCAGCTCGATGACGTCCCTCGAGCTCTTGATCCAGTAGAGGGTTTAGAGAGAGTTCCGTCAGCACGACGGTGTGGCGATGGTGCTGGTGATGTGATCCGCGCAGGGCTTCGCCTAAGCACTACGACAATATGACCGAGGTGGTAAACTATGGAGGGGGGCACCACACATGGCTAAGAGAAATCTTAGTGTGTCTTTGGGGTGCCCCCTTCCCCCGTATATAAAGGAGGAGGGGAGGAGGCGGTCGGCCTAGGGGGCGCTCCAAAGGGGGGAGTCCAACTAGGACTCCCAATCCTAGTTGGACTCCCTTTCCTTTTTCCGAAGGGGGGAAAGACGGAAGGGAGAGGAAAAGCAGAAGGAAAGGGGGGCGCCCCTCTCCCTAGTCCAATTCGGACTCCCTATAGGGAGGGGCGCGGCCACCCCTTGTGGGCTGCCTCCCTCTCCCCTATGGCCCATGTAGGCCCAATATCCCCCGGGGGGGAGGGGGTTCCGGTAACCCCCTGGTACTCCGAAAAATCCCCGAACTTATCCGGAACCATTCCGATGTCCGTATACAACCTTACAATATATGAATCTTTTCCTATCGACCATTTCGAGATTCCTCGTCATGTCCGTGATCTCACCCGGGACTCCGAACAAACTTCGGTCACCAAAACACATAACTCATAGTACAAATCGTCATCGAACGTTAAGCGTGCGGACCCTGGGGGTTCGAGTGCTATGTAGACATGACCGAGACACATCTCCGGTCAATAATCAATAGCAGAACCTGGATGCTCATATTGGCTCCTACATATTCTACGAAGATCTTTATCGGTCAAACCTCATAACAACATACGTTATTCCCTTTGTCATCGGTATGTTACTTGCCCGAGATTCGATCGTCGGTATCATCATACCTAGTTCAATCTCGTTACCGGCAAGTCTCTTTACTCGTTCTGTAATGCATCATCCCATAACTAACTCATTAGTCACATTGCCTGCAAGGCTTATAGTGATGCGCATTACCGAGAGGGCCCAGAGATACCTCTCCGATACTCAGAGTGACAAATCCTAATCTTGATCTATGCCAACCCAACAAATACCTTCGGAGACACCTGAGCATCTTTATAATCACCCAGTTACGTTGTGACGTTTGATAGCACACAAGGTGTTCCTCCGGTATTCGGGAGTTGCATAATCTCATAGTCAGAGCAATATGTATAAGTCATGAAGAAAGCAATAGCAATAAAACTAAAGGATCATAATGCTAAGCTAATGGATGGGTCTTGTCCATCACATCATTCTCTAATGATGTGATCCCATTCATCAAATTACAACACATGTCTATGGTCAGGAAACATAACCATCGTTGATTAATGAGCTAGTCATGTTTTGCTCGTGGAAGAGGCTTAGTCAACGGGTCTACAACATTCAGATCCGTATGTATCTTGCAAATCTCTATGTCTTCCTCCTTGACTAGATCGTGGATGGAATTGAAGCGTCTCTTGATGTTTTTGGTTCTCTTGTGAAATCTGGATTCCTTCGCCAAGGCAATTGCTCCAGTATTGTCACAAAATATTTTCATTGGACCCGATGCACTAGGTATTACACCTAGATCGGATATGAACTCCTTCATCCAGACTCCTTCATTTGCTGCTTCCGAAGCAGCTATGTACTCCGCTTCACACGTAGAACCCGCCACAACGCTTTGCTTGGAACTGCACCAACTTACAGCTCCACCATTCAATATAAATATGTATCCGGTTTGTGAATTTGAGTCATCCAGATCAGTGTGAAAGCTTGCATCGACGTAACCATTTACGACAAGCTCTTTGTCACCTCCATAAACGAGAAACATATCCTTAGTCCTTTTCAGGTATTTCAGTATGTTTTTGACCGCTGTCAAGTGATCCACTCATAGATTACTTTGGTACGTCCCTGCTAAATTTATAGCAAGGCACACATCAGGTCTGGTACACAGCATTGCATACATGATAGAACCTATGGCTGAGGCATAGGGAATGACCCTCATTTTCTCTCTATCTTCTGAAGTGGTCGGGCATTGAGTCTGACTCAACTTCACACCTTGTAACACAAGCAAGAACCCTTTTTTTGACTGATCCATTTTGAACTTTTTCAAAACTTTATCAAGGTATGTGCTTTCTGGATGTCCAGTTAAGCGTCTTGATCTATCTCTATAGATCTTGATGCCCAATATATAAGCAGCTTCACCGAGGTCTTTCATTGAAAAATTATTATTCAAGTATCCTTTATGCTATCCAGAAATTTTGCATTATTTCCAATCAACAATATGTCATCCACATATAATATTAGAAATGCTACAGAGCTCCCACTCATTTTCTTGTAAATACTGGCTTCTCCAAAAGTCTGTATAAAACCATATGCTATCATCACACTATCAAAGGGTATATTCCAACTCCGAGAGGCTTGCACCAATCCATAAATGGACCGCTGGAGCTTGCGCACTTTGTTAGCACCTTTAGGATCGAGAAAACCTTCTGGTTGCATCATATACAACTCTTCTTTATGATATCCATTAAGGAATGCAGTTTTGACATCCATTTGCCAAATTTCATAATCATAAAATGAAGCAATTGCTAACATGATTCGGACAGACTTAAGCATCGCTACGGGTGAGAAGGTCTCGTCGTAGTCAACTCCTTGAACTTGTCGAAAGCCTTTCGTACCAAGTCGAGCTTTGTAGACAGTTACCTTCAGCGTCAGTCTTCTTCTTGAAGATCCATTTATTCTCTATGGCTTGCCGATCATCGGGCAAGTCAACCAAAGTCCACAATTTGTTCTTATACATGGATCCCATCTCAGATTTCATGGCCTCAAGCCATTTCACGAAATCTGTGCTCATCATTGCTTCATCATAGTTCGTAGGTTCATCATGGTCAAGTAACATGCTGCATCATCCCTTCCTCTTTGGGGAAATATCGACGTAGCTTCAACCGACGTCATCTATCAACCTGGCGAAAAAGGCTTATCTTCGAGTCACGCCAATGAAGGGTGCTCATCGCTTCGGGATCAAGGGCAAGCAAGCTCCTCGCTATATTGGTCCTTTCACTATACTGGAAAGGCGTGGAAAAGTGGCATCCCAATTGGAGCTTCCGTCGAACCTTTCTTAGGTTCACAATGTGTTCCATGTGTCACAACTCCGCCGCTACTTCATGGACCCAATCCGAGCAGTGGATCATGAACTGCTTGAGTTGCAACAGGACCTCTCTTATAAGAGCATCTGGTCCGCATTCTCGACCAAGCTGAACGCCGTACACATCAGAAGGCGATCAAGTTCCTCAAAGTCCAGTGGTCCCATCACTCTGAAGATGAAGACACTTGGGAACGCGAGGATCGTCTTCGTGATGAATACCCCGCTCTATTCCCTTCTACCTCCTAAATCTTGGGACGAGATTTCTTGTAGTGGAGGACAATTTTAACGCCTGAATCATGAAGCTACAGTGAACTTTTGCTAATGATGCGATGTCACCGGGATTACTGTTGTTAACCCCGCGATGATTCAATCCCATTCGAATTAGAAATTCAAAATCACTGCAAACAACAAAAGTTTTCAAACTTTAGAACCAAAATGTTCTAGAGGTACCAAACAATGCATAGGTAATTATGGGGAAGAATCCAAATTCAAATAAAATATTTAAATGCACTATTATGGTTTAAACAGTAGCCTTTGGTATTTTACAAAATACTAAACGATTTTTTTTGGGGTATAACTTTTTATGGCAGTGGGTTATTCTGGAACATTATTTCAGGAGCTCTTGTCATACTTTACTAAACTAAAAATAATGTGTAACAAAAATAAAACATAAAAAAAACAAAAAGAAAAAAAGAAAAGAAAAGAAAGAAGAAAGCCCCCCTCCCCCTCACTGGGCCTTGGCCCTACTGGCCACTAGGCTAGCCAGGCCGGCCCAGATGGCGCCCACTCCACTCTCCATAACTCCCACCCGGGAGCAAACCCGAAACCCCGTCGCCCCACTCCCTCCCCCCCACTCCCTCGGTCCCTCCTCCCCACTCTCCAATCCAGATCTAGATCGGGGCACGAGCCCGCCGCCACCCGAGGATCGTCCCACCGTCGTCGTCCACCGGAGCTGCCGTCCACGTCTCCTCCCCAAAGGCTCCAACAAGCCTCGCCGATCCCCTGAACCCCTGCATCGCCCGTGTGCTCCCCCTCTCCTCGCACTCCCCACCCCACAGTCACCGCGCCCGTCACCTCCCCGTAGCCGAGCTCAGCGCACTCGCCGCGCCGGGTCGCGCCCTGGCCTCTGCGCATGAGGCAGCGCCCTAGCCAAGCCACCCGCACCTCCCACCGGCTGCCCCTGTGTCGTGCCCCACGGCTGCCCCTGCCCTCGCCAGCGCATGCTCGCACCGCCCCGTCGCCGCACGCCGCTGCCGCCTGCACACTGCTCACGACCCGCACCATCGCCTCCTTCCCCCTCTGCTCGCCCTGCCTCGCAGCGCCGTATTGGACTGGAACACCTGCACTTGTACTAGGGGCTAAGTCTGCTTCCGGCCACATACGCAACGTGCATGAGTGCAATGGGCGATGGGCCCAAGACACCTGCGCGATTAGGATTTAGACCGGCATGCTGACCTGTCCGTATGGCCTAGGTAGGGCTGCGACGTATTGATCTTCCGAGGCCGGGCATGACCCAAGAAAGTGTGTGCGGCCAGAGTGATCGAGCGTGTCGAGTAATGTGGTGCACCCATGCAGGGAAGGTTGATCTATTCGAATAGTCGTGTCCACGGTAACAGGACGACTCGGAGTTGTACGTCGACCTTATGACAATTAGAACCGGATACTTAATAAAACACACCCCTTACAAGTTCCAGATACAACCCAGTGACCGTTCTTCCACTGGGCGATGAGGAGAGGATCGTCGGGTAGGATTATGCTATACGTTGTCACTTGTTACTATACTTGCTACTCTCTTCTACATGCTTCAAGATGGAGGCTACCAAAAGCGTAGTCTTCAATAGGACTAGCTACCCGCCTTTCTGGCATTCTGCAGTTCATTCCACAGATACTACCCATTTCATTGATACCGATGCATTTATAGTGTAGATCCTTGCTTGCGACTACTTTGGATGAGTACTCATGGTTGCTTTGCTCCCTCTTTTCCCCCTTTTCCTTTCTTCTCGGATGTCACAACCAGATACTGGAGCCCAGGAGCTAGACGCCACCTTCAACGGCTCCCACTACATCGAGGGTGCCTACTGATAACCCACAAGTATAGGGGATCGCAACAGTTTTCGAGGGTAGAGTATTCAACCCAAATTTATTGATTCGACACAAGGGGAGCCAAAGAATATTCTCAAGTATTAGTAGCTGAGTTGTCAATTCAACCACACCTGGATAACTTAATATCTGTAGCAAAGTATTTAGTAGCAAAGTAGTATGATAGTAATGGTAACAGTGGCAAAGGTAACAGTAGCAGTATTGTAGGGATTGTAACAGTGGCAACGGTAAAGTAACTAAGCGAAGAACAATATGTGAAAAGCTCATAGGCATTGGATCAGTGATGGATAATTATGCTGGATGCGATTATTCATGTAACAGTTATAACATAGGGTGACACAGAACTAGCTCCAATTCATCAATGCAATGTAGGCATGTATTCCGGATATAGTCATACGTGCTTATGGAAAAGAACTTGCATGACATCTTTTGTCCTACCCTCCCGTGGCAGCGGGGTCCTAGCGGAAACTAAGGGATCTTAAGGCCTCCTCTTAATAGAGTACCGGACCAAAGCATTAACACATAGTGAATACATGGACTCCTCAAACTACGGTCATCACCGGGAGTGGGCCCGATTATTGTCACTTCGGGGTTGCCGGATCATAACACATAGTAGGTGACTATAACTTGCAATATCGGATCAAGAACACAAATATATTGATGAAAACATAAAGGGTTCAGATCTGAGTTCATGGCACTCGGGCCCTAGCGACAAGCATTAAGCATAGCAAAGTCATAGCAACATCAATCTCAGAACATAGTGGATACTAGGGATCAAACCCTAACAAAACTAACTCGATTACATGACAAATCTCATCCAACCCATCACCGTCCAGCAAGCCAACGATGGAATTACTCACACATGGCGGTGAGCATCATGAAATTGGTGATGGAGGATGGTTGATGATGACGATGGCGATGGATTCCCATCTCCGGAGCCCCGAACGGACTGCAGATCAGCCCTCCCGAGAGAGTTTAGGGCTTGGCGGTGGCTCCGTATCGTAAAATGCGATGAATCCTTCTCTCTGAGTTTTTTCTCCCCGAACGTGAATATATGGAGTTGGAGTTGAGGTCGGTGGAGCCCAGGGGGCCCACAAGGCAGGGGGCGCGCCCCCCACCCTCGTGGACAGGGTGTGGGCCCCTTGGCAATGATTCTTTCGCCAGTATTTTTTATATTTTCGAAAAATAATCTCCGTTGATTTTCAGGTCATTCCGAGAACTTTTGTTTCTGCACAAAAAAAACACCATGGCAATTCTACTGAAAACAGCGTCAGTCCGTGTTAGTTCCATTCAAATCATGCAAGTTAGAGTCCAAAACAAGGGCAAAAGTGTTTGGAAAAGTAGATACGTTGGAGACGTACCAACTCCCCCAAGCTTAAACCTTTGCTTGTGCTCAAGCAATTCAGTTGACAAACTGAAAGTGATAAAGAAAAACTTTTACAAACTCGGTTTGCTCTTGTTGTTGTAAATATGTAAAGCCAGCATTCAAGTTTTCAGCAAAGATTATGAACTAACCATATTCACAATAACAATTAGGTCTCTTGTTTGCTCATATCAATGGCATAATCAACTAGCGAGCAATAATAATAAATCTCGGATGACAACACTTTCTCAAAACAATCATAATATGATATAACAAGATGGTATCTCGCTAGCCCTTTCTGAGACCGCAAAACATAAATGCAGAGCACCTTTAAAGATCAAGGACTGACTAAACATTGTAATTCATGGTAGAAGAGATCCAATCATAGTCATACCCAATATAAATTAACAGTAATGGATGCAAATGACAGCGGTGCTCTCCAGCTGGTGCTTTTTAATAAGAGGGTGATGACTCAACATGAAAGTAAATAGATAGGCCCTTCGCAGAGGGAAGCAAGGATTTGTAGAGGTGCCAGAGCTCGGTTTTTGAAATAGAGATAAATAATATTTTGAGCGGTATACTTTCATTGTCAACATAACAACCGAGAGATGGCGATATCTTCCATGCTACACACATTATAGGCGGTTCCCAAGCAGAATGGTAAAGTTTATACTCCCCCACCACCAACAAGCATCAATCCATGGCTTGCTCGAAACAACGAGTGCCTCCAACTAACAACAGTCCCGAGGGAGTTTTTTTTGCAATTATTTCGATTTGGTTTGCATAAAGCATGGGACCGGGCATCCCGGTGACCAGCCATTTTCTCGTGAGTGAGGAGCGGAGTCCACTCCTCTTGAGATTAACCCGCCTAACATGGAAGATATAAACAGCCCTAGTTGATACATGAGCTATTCGAGTATACAAAACAGATATCAGTTGAAGGTTTAGAGTTTGGCACATACAAATTTACTTGGATGGCATGTAGATACCGCATATAGGAAGGTATGGTGGACTCATATGGAATAACTTTGGGGTTCAAGGGATTGGATGCACAAGCAGTATTCCCGCTTAGTACAAGCGAAGGCTAGCAAAAGACTAGGAAGCGACCAGCTAGAGAGCGACAACAGTCATGAACATGCATTAAAATTAATGAACATTGAGTGCAAGCATGAGTAGGATATAATCCACCATGAACGTAAATATCGTGAAGGCTATGTTGATTTGTTTCAACTACATGTGTGAACATGTGCCAAGTCAAGTCACTTGAATCATTCAAACGAGGATACCACCCTATCATACCACATCACAACCATTTAATAGCATGTTGGCATGCAAGGTAAACCATTATAAACTCCTAGCTAATTAAGAATGGCATAAGTAACTATAATCTCTAATTGTCATTCAAAACATGTTTATTCATAATAGGCTGAATCAGGAACGATGAACTAGTCATATTTACAAAAACCAAAGAAGTTGAGTTCATACCAGCTTCTCTCATCTCAATCAGTCCATCATATATCGTCATAATTGCCTTTCACTTGCACGACCGAACGATGTGAATAATAATAATAGTGCACGTGCATTGGACTAAGCTAGAATCTGCAAGCATTCAATAAACAGGAGAAGACAAGGCAATATGGGCTCTTGGTTAAATCAACAATAATGCATATAAGAGCCACTTTAACAATTTCATCATGGTCTTCTCCTATCGACCCCCAAAGAAAAGAAAAGTAATAAAACTATTTACACGGGAAAGCTCCCAACAAGCAAAAGAAGAATAGGAAATCTTTTTGGGTTTTCTTTTTAATTACTACTACTACAACATGGAAAGTAAACTAGCTAAAAGCTACAACTAAATTTTTTGGTTTTTCTAAAGGTTTTTCAAACACACAAGAAGAAAGCCGGAAAAAGAAAATAAGCTAACATGGATAATACAATGAAAAAGTATGAGCACCAACAACTAGCAATGAGTGTGTGAACATGAATGTAATGTCAGTGAGAAATACGTACTCCCCCAAGCTTAGGCTTTTGGCCTAAGTTGGTCTACTGCCACGGCTGCCTGGCGGATATCCAAAGTTGTAGTTGGGGTCATACTAAGAAGGAGCCTTGGGTTGCCACTGGTTGGCAATCACCTCTGGATCCCACTGGTAAATAGACTGTCGTGAAGGATCAAATTGTGGTTCCGGCTCTGGCTCTATAACTGGTGTGGGGTTTCGGTAGGCGTGAGTGGCCTCCAAAGGAACAATGTACTTGCCTGCAGATAAGTCAAAAAAGGAAGGAGCAGGCAAAGTAATAGTCTCAGGGTGATTTTTATCAAATAATAGTCTATAGTTAAGCTCCTTTTTCTTGTTCTTAACAATGAAATAATGTGCAACCAGACTCTTGTAGTCTAGAAAAATAGGAGGCAACAACTTTTCTTCTTTCTCATAATGTCTAATAGGTATGTTAAAATGTCGAGCGAGGCGCGAGGCGAAGATACCTCCCAAGATGGGGCCCTTAGTACGGTTAAGATTGAACTGCTTTGCAACAATAGCACCCATACTAAATGTGTCATCACGAAACAAGGCACAAAATAACAATATCAGGGGCACTCAGGTTTCCACAGTTTCCGCGCCCAATTAAGCATCTACTAGCAAATATTACAAAGTACGTAGAACGAAAAATGTATGCTAGTAATTCTTGCATCAGAAACCTTCCTCGTTTCCCCTACAACAATTGTATCAATAAACCACTCCACATCATCACGATGTGGTTCCTCTACCCAGCCCGAAAAGGGCAACTTGCAAACCTCACAAAATTCACGAAGGGTCATCTCCTTATACTCATCATATAAATAAAAATCCACCGAAGGTGGTGACCTCCTAGCATGGAAATGAAAATTTTGCACAAAGATATTAGTGAGTAAGAGATACTGTTCGCGTTGGTCGCGGAGGAAGTCGGTGAGGCCTGCATTATCAGCCAACTCATAAAAATCATCATAAATCCCGGCTGCTCTCAAGAGATCATCACAAGGCCATTCACACGGCCGAACTTCCGCGGTGCGAGGGAGATTATACTTGGGCCTCTCTTCTTCTTCACTTTGCTTATCCTTCGAGCTTCGGCTCGAAGAACCCCTCAAAAATCTCTTCATCATTTTCTGAAAATTTCTGAAATTTTTAGTAACTTTAAATAAAAGTGAACCAAACTCAACAAAATTGATAGCAACTACTCCCACAAGTGCCTAGAGACTATATCATGCATTAGAACTACTTGGGGCCAAATAAATTTGACATGCAAGCTCAAGAATAGGGTCACCTAAGCAGCAAAATTTGCAATAAATAAAGCACTAGAACAAAAACTAATTGGACCATTGGAGGAGTCACATACCAAGGAACAATCCCCCAAAGCAGCTTTGTGAGAGGTGCTTTGAGCTAGGAGATAGAAAATCGCAGCAAAATGAGCTAGAACTCGTGCTTGAGCTGGTTGGTACTTTTTTTTGGAGGAAGAAGAAGTGTCTGGGTGCAGGATTAAGTGGAGGGGAGCCACCATTGGCCCATGAGGCAGGAGGGCGCACCCAGGTAGGTGGGCGCGCCCTGGACCCTCGTGGCCAGGTGCCAGCTCCCCCTGATGTGTTCTCAGTGCCAGATATTCTTAAATATTCCAGAAAAAAACATATTTCAATTTCAGGGCATTTGGGGAACTTTTATTTTTGGGGTATTTTTTATTGCACGGATAATTCAGAAAACAGACAGAAAATACTAATTTTACTTTATTTCAACTAAATAACAGAAAGTAAAAGGAGGGTACAGAGAGTTGTGCTTTCTAACTTCATCCATCTCATGCTCATCAAAAGGAATCCACTAACAAGGTTGATCAGGTCTTGTTAACAAACTCATTCTGAATTGCAAGAAACCGGAGAATTTTCGAATAGCACTAAGTTACCTCAACGGGGATATGCACATCCCAATAATAAGAATTTCATATCTCTTTTTGACAGTAGGAAGAGGAAATTCAAAACCTCCAAAAATAATCAATGGAATTTTTCCAATAGAATTTATACTGTGAACTTGAGGTTGTTTCCTCGGAAAGTGTACCATATGCTCATTGCCATTAACATGAAAAGTGACATTGCCCTTGTTGCAATCAATAACAGCCCCTGCAGTATTCAAAAAGGGTCTTCCAAGAATAATAGACATACTCATCCTCGGGAATACCAAGAATAACAAAGTCTGTTAAAATAGTAACGTTTGCAACCACAACAGGCACATCCTCACAAATGCCGACAGGTATAGCAGTTGATTTATCAACCATTTGCAAATATATTTCAGTAGGTGTCAACTTATTCAAATCAAGTCTACAATATAAAGAGAGAGGCATAGCACTAACACCAGCTCCAAGATCACATAAAGCAGTTCTAACATAGTTTCTTTTAATAGAGCATGGTATAGTGGGTACTCCTGGATCTCCTAGTTTCTTGGGTATTCCACCCTTAAAAGTATAATTAGCATGCATGGTGGAAATCTCAGCTTCCGGTATCTTTCTTTTATTAGTAACAACTTCTTTCATATACTTAGTATAAGGATTCATTTTGAGCATATTAGTTAATCGCATACGCGAAAAGATAGGTTTAATCATTTCAGCAAAGCGCTCAAAATCCTCATCATCCTATTTCTTGGATGGTTTAGGAGGAAAAGGCATGGGTTTCTGAACCCATGGCTCTCTTTCCTTACCGTGCTTCCTAGCAACAAAGTCTCTCTTATCATAACGTTGATTCTTTGATTGTGGGTTATCAAGATCAACAGCAGGTTCAATATCTACATCATTATCATTGCTAGGTTGAGCATCAACATGAACATCATCATTAACATTATCACTAGGTTCATGTTCATTACCAGATTGTGTTTCAGCATCAGAAATAGAAATATCATTAGGATTCTCGGGTGTGTCAACAACAGGTTCACTAGAAGCATGCAAAGTCCTATTATTTTTCTTTTTCATCCTCTTAGAAGGACTAGGTGTATCAACATTATTTCTCCGAGAATCCTGCTCAATTCTCTTAGGGTGGCCCTCAGGATACAAGGTTCCTGAGTCACTTTACCGCCTCTAGTTGCATCTCTAACAGCAAAGTCATTATTCTTACTATTTAATTCATTAAGCAAATCATTCTGATCCTTAAGTACTTGTTCTACTTGAGTGGTAACCATAGAAGCATGTTTACTAATGAGTTTAAGTTCTCCTTTGACTCTAGGCATATAATCACTCAAGTCTTCAATCATATAAGCATTGCGTTTTAATTCTCTACCAAAATAAGCATTGAAGTTTTCTTGCTTAACCATAAAATCATCAAACTCATCTAAACATTGGCTAGCAAACTTAGTAGGAGGGATTTCAGCTTTATCATATCTATAGAGAGAAATTACCTTTACTACCTGTGTCGGGTTATCAAGACCATGTGTTTCTTGAACAGGCGGTAAATTAAGACCATGTATTTCTTCAATATGAGGTAAATTCTTAACATCTTCAGCTTTTATACCTTTTTCTTTCATAGATTTCTTTGCCTCTTGCATATCTTCAGCACTGAGAAATAGAACACCCCTTTTCTTCGGAGTTCGCTTAGGAGTTGGCTCAGGAAGTGTCCAATTATTTTCATTGGTCAACATATTATTCAATAGAATTTCAGCTTGATCAGCAGTTCCTTCCCTGAAAACACAACCAGCACAACTATCCAGGTGGTCTGTGGAAGCATCGGTTAGTCCATTATAAAAGATATCAAGTATTTCATTTTTCTTCAGAGGATGATCAGGCAAAGCATTAAGTAATTGGAGAAGCCTCCCCCAAGCTTGTGGGAGACTCTCTTCTTCAATTTGCACAAAATTATATATCTCCCTTAAGGCAGCTTGTTTCTTATGAGCAGGGAAATATTTAGTAGAGAAGTAATAAATCATATCCTGGGGACTACGCACACAACCAGGATCAAGAGAGTTAAACCAAGTCTTAGCATCACCCTTTAATGAGAACGGAAATAATTGAACGCTATAATAGTAGCGAGTTTTCTCATCATTAGTGAACAGGGTGGCTATATCATTTAATTTAGTAAGATGTGTCACAACAGTTTCAGATTCATAGCCTTAGAAAGGATCAGATTCAACGAGAGTAATTATCTCAGTATCAATAGAGAAATCATAATCCTTATCAGTAACAAAGATAGGTGAAGTAGCATAAGCAGGATCATATTTCATTCTAGCATTCAGAGATTTTTCTTTCAACTTAGCTGATAATTTCTTAAGATCACTTCTATCATTGTAAGCAAGAAAATCTCTAGCAGTTTCTTCGTCCATAACATAACCCTCAGGCACAACAGGCAATTCATATCTAGGGGGGAATCTTCATCATCACTTTCATCAATATTATCAGTTTCAATAATTTCAATCTCTCTAGCCCTAGCAAGTTGTTCGTCAAGAAATTCACCTAGTGGCACAGTATTATCAAGCATAGAAGTAGTTTCATCATAAGTATCATGCATAGCAGAAGTGGCATCATCAATAACATGCGACATATCAGAATTAATAGCAGAAGCAGGTTTAGGTGTCGCAAGTTTACTCAAAACAGAAGGTGAATCAAGTGCAGAGCTAGATGGCAGTTCCCTACCCCCCCCCCCTCGTAGTTGAGGGATAAATTTTTGTTTTCTCGTCTTTCAAGTTCCTCACAGTGACCAGCAGATATAAATCCCGAGTGACTCAAAGAATAGAGCTATGCTCCCAGGCAATGGCGCCAGAAAAATAGTCTTGATAACCCACAAGTATAGGGGATCGCAACAGTTTTCGAGGGTAGAGTATTCAACCCAAATTTATTGATTCAACACAAGGGGAGCCAAAGAATATTCTCAAGTATTAGCAGCTGAGTTGTCAATTCAACCACACCTGGATAACTTAATATCTGCAGCAAAGTATTTAGTAGCAAACTAGTATGATAGTAACGGTAACAGTGGCAAAGGTAACAGTAGCAGTATTGTAGTGATTGTAATAGTAGCAACGGTAAAGTAACTAAGCGAAGAACAATATGTGAAAAGCTCGTAGGCATTGGATCGGTGATGGATAATTATGCCGGATGCGATTATTCATGTAACAGTTATAACATAGGGTGACACAGAACTAGCTCCAATTCATCAATGTAATGTAGGCATGTATTCCGGATATAGTCATACGTGCTTATGGAAAAGAACTTGCATGACATCTTTTGTCCTACCCTCCCGTGGCAGCGGGGTCCTAGCGGAAACTAAGGGATATTAAGGCCTCATTTTATTAGAGTACGGGACCAAAGCATTAACACATATTGAATACATGGACTCCTCAAACTACGGTCATCACCGGGAGTGTCCCGATTATTGTCACTTCGGGGTTGCCAGATCATAACACATAGTATGTGACTATAACTTGCAATATCGGATCAAAAACACAAATATATTGACGAAATCATAAAGGGTTCAAATCTGAGTTCATGGCACTCGGGCCCTAGTGACAAGCATTAAGCATAGCAAATTCATAGCAACATCAATCTCAGAATGTAGTGGATACTAGGGATCAAACCCTAAAAAAATTAACTCGATTACATGACAAATCTCATCCAACCCATTACCGTCCAGCAAGCCTACGATGGAATTACTCACGCACGGCGGTGAGCATCATGAAATTGGTGATGGAGGATGATTGATGATGACGATGGCGACGGATTCCCCTCTCCGGAGCCCCGAACGGACTCCAGATCAGCCCTCCCGAGAGAGTTTAGGGCTTGGCGGCGGCTCCGTATCATAAAACGCAATGAATCCTTCTCTCTGATTTTTTTCTCCCCAAACGTGAATATATGGAGTTGGAGTTGAGGTCGGTGAAGCACAAGGGGGCCCACGAGGCAGGGGGACGCGCCCCCACCCTTGTGGATAGGGTGTGGGCCTCTGGCCTTGATTCTTTCACCAGTATTTTTTATATTTTCCAAAAATAATCTCTGTTGATTTTCAGGTCATTCCGAGAACTTTTGTTTCTGCACAAAAATAACACCATGGCAATTCTGCTGAAAACAGCGTCAGTCCGGGTTAGTTCCATTCAAATCATGCAAGTTAGAGTCCAAAACAAGGGCAAACGTGTCTGGAAAAGTAGATACGTTGGAGACGTATCGCCTACTACTACCTGCCGGTCACCAACAACCAGGAGTAGTTTAGGACGATCCCGGGCAGGAGGCATGCGTCTCTTTCGATCTGTATCCCAGTTTGTGCTAGCCATCTTATGACACACTAGTAGAAAACTGGGCTTTGGTCACAGGGCAATATTCACATTAGTCCCGGTTCAGTCACGAACCGGGACTAATGTGAGCATTGGTCCCGGTTCGTGCGGCCAGGGGCATTGGTCCCGGTTCGTCCGGCCCCTTTGGTCCCGGTTGGTGGGACAAACCGGGACCAATGGGCCTCGCTCCTGGCCCACCACCATTGGTCCCGGTTGGTGGCTTGAACCGGGACCAGAGGCTCACCCTTTAGTCCCGGTTCATACCACAAACCGGCACTAAAGGGTTGGTCCTAGTTGCGGTCAGAGTTTAGTCCCACCTCGCCAACCGAAGGGCGCTCACACCGGTTTATAAGCCCGTCCCTCTCTGCCTTGTTGAGCTCCTCTCAAAGTGAAAATAGATGCCCTTATACAGGAGTTTGACCTAAATTCAGAGTAAATTTCTTTGAATTTCATAGAAATTTATTATGAATTTAGGTTGAATTTTCTCTATAGGCGCATCTATGTTCATTTTTTATAGTAAATAAAATAAATAAACCTTAATAAAATAAATAAAAATAAATAAACCTTAATAAAATAAAATAAAATAAACTATAGTAAATAAAATAAATAAACCTTAATAAAATAAATAAAAATAGCAGCAGTAAAATAAATAAAAATAAAATAAATAAAGTAAAATACATAAGTAATTAGAAACAAAATGGAATAAAATAAATTAGTTTTTTGTTGTAAGTAGAAACAAAACAAAATAAATAAAGCAAAAGAGAAAACAAAAAACAGGAAAAAAAATTATGCCACCTACTGGGCCACCACGGCCTGAATACGACTTGAAACCCATCCATGGGCCAGGATTCAGGCCCGCAGAAGGCCCAGTAGGCCCCACAGGCAAAGAGAACGGTTAGGCCCGAAAGCCTGCAGTTGAGAGGAGCTCGAGAGGGTGGGCGCAGCAGTGCTTATAAACCACTCTCGAGCTCTCTCAACTAGCGAGGTGGGACTAAACTTTGGCCGCGACGCGGGCAGCACATGTCCTTGGCACCAACCAGGACCAATGAGGTGCCTATATATACCCCTCGCTCGCGAGCAGAGCACTCCAGTGCTCTGTTTTTCTCTGGCCGGCGAGGGGAGGGCTTTGTGGTGCTCTAGCTCACCTCCTATGCACATGAGGTGTTCGATGAAATGTCTGAGCCACACTAGTTAATCTTTCTCCTCTCGAAACTCGACCTCCGAGCTCCATTTTCCCCGAGATTTGTCTAGGTTTAGCGGTCCGTCACGTCCCGTCCCCGTCTTCACCGCCGTCGATCGCCCGCGCCGATCTCGTCGCCAGCACCACCGTGGTGAGCCTCTTGTTCTTATCTTCTTTCTGAAAGAAAAAAATTCTTACTTTAGATAGATACTTGTCTAATTTTGTTACTTTTATTATTCCTTCTTATTACATAGTGCGATGGTTTTGGTATCCGCCCCCGTCGGCTCTCGTCCTGTCTATGATTCGGATGTGGTATATATTATCTTTTTATAACTATTTGGTTCATTTATTGTTTATGACAAATATGCCGACCAACGTGACATAGATTTTATTTATCTGGGAGGTGGTTGAACCGGAAATTCCAACCGACCCTATTGTCGAGAGGTTAAATTTAGTTGAACAAGGAAACAATTACTTGAAGGAAAAAATAAAAAAATTGAGGAGGAGAAGATGATATTGGAGTTGCATGTTGCCGATGTCGTCGATGATCACAAGATCAAGATGGATGCAATGCGCTTGAAGATTAGAAAGATTAGAAAATATGCCATTCATACCGACGCTTGGTATCATTATGCCGTTGGATCAATTGTTACCATGGTTGCGATTATGATCGCATTTGTTTTCGCATTGAAATGTTTTACATAGTTTCAATGTATGGTTTAATTAATTAGATGCTCTGGAGAGCTATATGTTGTTAGATGAGAACTATGTATGTACTTTGGTTTTAATGTGATGATGAACTTCTATTAATTTGGTCACTTAATTATCTAGTCATGATGTTCTGTAATGGTTTTTGACACACTTAATTATATATAATGCACGCAGATGAACCGGCAATGGATGTACGGTGATAGGCACACCTCCGAGTACATTAAGGGTGTGCATGATTTTCTCGAAGTGGCTGAGGCAAAGAAGCAGAATGGTTTTATGTGTTGTCCATGCCCTACATGTGGGAATACGAAGTCTTACTCTGACCAGAAAATCCTTCACACCCACCTGCTTTACAAGGGTTTCATGCCACACTATAATGTTTGGACGAGGCACGGAGAAATAGGGGTTATGATGGAAGACGGTGAAGAAGAAGAGGACGATGACAACTATGTGCCCCCTGAATACGGTGATGCTGCAAAGGGGGAAGCTGCTGAAGATCAAGAGGAACCAGATGATGTGCCCAATGATGCTGCAAGGGGGGAAGCTGCTGAAGATCAAGAGGAACCAGCGCCCGATGATGATGATCTCCGCCGGGTCATTGTCGATGCAAGGACGCAATGCGAAAGTCAAAAGGAGAAGCTGAAGTTCGATCGCATGTTAGAGGATCACAAAAAAGGGTTGTACCCCAATTGCGAAGATGGCAACACAAAGCTCAGTACCGTATTGGAATTACTGCAGTGGAAGGTAGAGAATGTTGTGCCTGACAAAAGGATTTGAGAAGCTATTGAAAATATTGAAGAAGAAGCTTCCAAAGGATAACAAAATGTCCGATAGTACATACGCAGCAAAGAAGGTCGTATGCCCTCTAGGATTGGAGGTGTAGAAGATACATGCATGCCCTAATGACTGCATCCTCTACCGCGGTGCGTACAAGGATCTGAACGCATGCCCGGTATGCGGTGCATTGCGGTATAAGATCAGACGAGATGACCCTGGTGATGTTGACGGCGAGCCCCCCAGGAAGAGTGTTCCTGCGAAGGTGATGTGGTATGCTCCTATAATACCACGGTTGAAACGTCTGTTCAGAAACGAAGAGCATGCCAAGTTGATGCGATGGTACAGTGAGGACCGTAAGAAAGACTGGAAGTTGAGAGCACCCGCTGACGGGTCGCAGTGGAGAAAAATCGAGAGAAAGTACTGGGCTGAGTTTGCAGCTGACCCAAGGAACATATGGTTTGGTTTAAGCGCGGATGGCATTAATCCTTTCGGGGAGCAGAGCAGCAATCACAGCACCTGGCCCGTGACTCTATGTATGTATAACCTTCCTCCTTGGATGTGCATGAAGCGGAAGTTCATTATGATGCCAGTTCTCATCCAAGGCCCTAAGCAACCCGGCAACGACATTGATGTGTACCTAAGGCCATTAGTTGAAGAACTTTTACAGCTGTGGAATGGAAACGGTGTACGTACGTGGGATGAGCACAAACAGGAGGAATTTAACCTGCACGCGTTGCTGTTTGTAACCATCAACGATTGGCCCGCTCTCAGTAACCTTTCAGGACAGACAAACAAGGGATACCACGCATGCACGCACTGTTTAGATGACACTGAAAGTATATACCTGGACAAATGCAGGAAGAATGTGTACCTGGGCCATCGTCGATTTCTTCCGACCAACCATCAATGTCGAAAGAAAGGCAAGCATTTCAAAGGCGAGGCAGATCACCGGAAGAAGCCCGCCATGCGTACCGGTGATCACGTACTTGCTATGGTCAATGATTTACACGTAATCTTTGGAAAGGGTCCCGGCGGACTAGCTGTTCCGAATGACGCTGAGGGACACGCACCCATGTGGAAGAAGAAATCTATATTTTGGGACCTACCCTACTGGAAAGAGCTAGAGGTCCGCTCTTCAATCGACGTGATGCACGTGACGAAGAACCTTTGCGTGAACCTGCTAGGCTTCTTGGGCGTGTATGGGAAGACAAAAGATACACCTGAGGCACGGGAGGACCTGCAACGTTTGCACGAAAAAGACGGCATGCCTCCGAAGCAGTATGAAGGTCCTGCCAGCTACGCTCTTACGAAAGAAGAGAAAGAAATCTTCTTTGAATGCCTGCTCAGTATGAAGGTCCCGACTGGCTTCTCGTCGAATATAAAGGGAATAATAAATATGCCAGAGAAAAAGTTCCAGAACCTAAAGTCTCATGACTGCCACGTGATTATGACGCAACTGCTTCCGGTTGCATTGAGGGGGCTTCTACCGGAAAACGTCCGATTAGCCATTGTGAAGCTATGTGCATTCCTCAATGCAATCTCTCAGAAGGTGATCGATCCAGAAATCATACCAAGGCTAAGGAGTGATGTGGCGCAATGTCTTGTCAGTTTCGAGCTGGTGTTCCCACCATCCTTCTTCAATATCATGACGCACGTCCTAGTTCATCTAGTCGACGAGATTGTCATTCTGGGGCCCGTATTTCTACACAATATGTTCCCCTTTGAGAGGTTCATGGGAGTCCTAAAGAAATATGTCCGTAACCGCGCTAGGCCAGAAGGAAGCATCTCCATGGGCCATCAAACAGAGGATGTCATTGGGTTTTGTGTTGACTTCATTCCTGGCCTTAAGAAGATAGGTCTCCCTAAATCGCGGTATGAGGGGAGACTGACTGGAAAAGGCACGCTTGGAGGGGACTCAATAATATGCAGGGACGGATATTCTTGGTCTCAAGCACACTACACAGTTCTACAGAACTCTACCTTGGTGACCCCGTATGTCGATGAACACAAGAACAGTCTGCGCTCCAAACACCCGGAGCAGTGCGACGACTGGATTACATGTGAACACATCAGGACTTTCAGCAGTTGGTTGGAAACACGTCTCAGAGGTGACAACACTATTTGTGATGAGCTGTACTCGTTGTCCAGGGGACCATCTTTGACTGTATTGACTTACAAAGGATACGAGATAAATGGGAATACATTTTACACGATCGCCCAAGATCAAAAGAGCACCAACCAAAACAGCGGTGTCCGCTTTGATGCAGCAACCGAGAGGGGAAAGGACACATATTATGGTTACATAGTGGACATATGGGAACTTGACTACGGACATGATTTTAAGGTCCCTTTGTTTAAGTGCAAATGGGTCAATCTGTCAGGAGGCGGGGTACAGGTAGACCCACAGTACGGAATGACAACAGTGGATCTGAACAATCTTGGGTACACTGACGAACCGTTCGTCCTAGCCAATGATGTGGCACAGGTTATCTATGTGAAGGACATGTCTACCAGACCGAGAAAAAGAAAAGATAAGGAAGCGAATACATCATACGATGAGCCAAAGCGCCACATAGTTCTTTCAGGAAAAAGGGACATCGTGGGAGTGGAGGGCAAGACAGACATGTCTGAAGATTATGAAAAGTTTCATGAAATTCCTCCCTTCAAAGTCAAGGCTGATCCAAGCATCCTGATAAACGATGAAGATTATCCATGGTTACGGCGCAATAAGCAAAGCACACAACCGAAGAAAAAGTAAAGACTTTCTCTCCACAACTATTATGATGATACCATGCCAACTTTCAACCTTTTTGTAGTTCATTTGAAATGCCTGTTGTACCAGATGAGTTTTCGTCCGAAATCCTGATACTTCGAAAGAGATTGTCCATTTTGTACATGAAGTGCATCCAGTTTTTGCCGTAACCCTCTCAACTTTTTAGCACATGCTATGTGGGTGAAATGATGACACCATGCCAAGTTTCAACCTTTTCAGAGTTCATTTGTAGTGCTTTTCAATTTCACGGTCATATAGCTCATAAAAATCAGTAAATGCATTAAAAATAACAAATGAAGTCAGAAAGGGTTGAAAAATGATGATGTGGCTTTGAATGGTGCATTTTGAACACACAAAAAGTCTGGAGTTCAAATAAGTTCAAAAAAATGAAATCCCTTTGTAACTGATGAGTTTTCGTTCGAAACCGTGATACTTCGGAAAAGATTGTCCATTTTGTACACGAAGTGCATCCAGTTTTTGCCGTAACCCTCTCAACTTTTTAGCACATGCTATGTGGGTGAAATGATGACACCATGCCAACTTTCAACCTTTTCAGAGTTCATTTGTAGTGCTTTTCAATTTCAGGGTCATTTATAGCTCATGAACTAATAGCAAAAAGAATGAACTAAAAATAATCAATTAAAATATGTTGTTATGATCAACTAAAACAAAACTATAATATTCTTCAATAGCCAAAAGAATCAACTAAAAAGCTTTTATAAAACTCCAATAGCAAAAGGAATTTTCATAAAGAATGTTTTTGTTAGAAACTTTAATAGCAAAAAGCATTATCATAAAGATTTTTTGTTAGAAACTAAAATAACAAAATCTGTTTTTGAATAGAATCATAAAACACGGTAATATTAAATAGCAGGAAAAACAATCACTCCAAAATCTATTTTATAGTAAAGTTAATCACAAACTAGTGATTCACACAAATTTCAAAGAATTCAAATTTAAACTATTCAAATTTGAAAACTAATGGCACTAACAGAAAGTTTATAATTTTTGTGACCTAAAAGCAAAAAGAATTAAAAAATAAACTTTAATAAAATAAATAAAAATAGCAACAATAAGTATTTTGTTGTAAGTAGAAACAAATAAAATAAATAAAGCAACAAAGAAAAAAGTGCCATCTAAAGGGCCACCACGGCCTGAATAAGTAGAAGGCCCAGTAGGCCCCACAGGCAAAGAGAACGGTTAGGCCCGAAAGCCTGCAGTTGAGAGGAGCTCGAGAGGGTGGGCGCAGCAGCGCTTAAACCACTCTCGAGCTCTCTCAACTAGCGAGGTGGGACTAAACTTTTGACGCGGGGCAGCACAAGGCCTATGGTCCCGGTTGGTGCCACCAACCGGGACTAAAGGGGGGCATGCGTACCGGTTCGTGGCACCAACCGGGACCAATGCCCCCCCTTTAGTCCCGGTTGGTGCCACGAACCGGGACCAAAGGCCGCCGCTTCCCGCCCTTTGGGCTGCTGAAAAGAGGCCTTTGGTCCCGGTTGGTGGCACCAACCGGGACTAAAGGGGGGCATTGGTCCCGGTTGGTGCCACGAACCGGGAGCAATGCTCTAAGTATATAAGAAAACACTTAGTGTTTTTCAGATTCATCTCTGCAGTTGCCCCGCCCCGACGACGCCGCCAGGCTGCCCGAGCTCGCCCCGTCGACGCCGTCGCCGCCCTCTGCCCCGTCGTTGCAGCCGCCCCTGCCCCGACCACGCCGCCGTCGGCCCGCCCCGACCACGCCGCGCGCCCCTGCCCCGACCACGCCGCGGGCCCTCGCCCTGCCCTGATCGACCACGCCGCCGTCGCCCCTGCCCCGACCACGCCGCCGTCGCCGCCCTCTACCCCGACGCGCGCCGTGCCTCTGCCCCTGCCCCGACCACGCCGCACCTCTCCTTTGGTCAGGCCGGCGCCGCCCCCTGCCTCCCTATTTTTTCACATATATATGATGTTTTTTCCAGATTATATGTATATGTGTGAGTATATGTATGTCTGTATATCTGATTATATGTCCTCTTTTCAGATTTTTTGTTTTTTGCATTTTTATAAAAATGTATATATGTATGTATGTTCTGTGTGTATATATATGTTCATGTATGCAAAACATAGATTTTTAGAAAAGTTTAATCTATATATGTTCTCTGATTTAGTCCATTTTAGGTTAGTTTCATTTTTAGAAAAGTTTTATATATTTAGGAAAAGAAGGAAGAGAAGGAACAAGGAAGAAGAAGAAAAAGTTTTATATATATATATGCAAAAGTTACATTTTTAGAAAAGTTTTATATATCTAGCTAGGAAGAAAAGGAAGAAGAAGAAAAAGAAGGATAGGAAAAAATAAAATAAGAAGAGGAAGAAAGGAGAAGAAGAGGAGAGGAAGAAGAGGAGAAATAAACAAGAAGAGGAAAAAAGAAGAAAAAGAAGAGGAGAAGAAGAAAGGAATAGAGGAGAAGAAGAAAAAATAGATATATATATATATCTATTTTTTCTTCTTCTCCTCTTCTTTTTCTTCTTTTTTTCTTCGATCTTCTCCTCTATTCCTTTCTTCTTCTCCTCTTTTTATTTCTTCTTCGTCTTCTTATTTTTTATCGGGTATGTCGTTGTCGATATACCCCCTCCCCGATAACAATATTTTCCCATGCATGTATGTCGTCGTTGTCGATATGTATAACTCCCTCCCAGATAACTTCGACATGATGGACGGTCGATATTTATACCCCCTCTCGACTGTGATAACTTATACCACGGGAGCACCCCCCGGCCCTCTCGCTAGACCAAAACTCTCGAGGACACCCAAACCCTAGAAAAAAACGATGTCGGTCTCCTACCCCCTCCCGCCGCGCCCCTACCCTTGAAGCGTTGCCGAGGCCACCCCAAACCGGGAATAAGCTAGGTCTACGTTTGCACTAATATATCCACCTGCTGTCATGTTTGTGTAATAATTGCCATGTTGTAATATTTGCAGAAACAATGGAGCACGAACGAGACAAGCAAGCAGAAGAGGTGTTGGGGGACATAATCTTAGCCGGAGGTGATATCTTGTCGTATCTTAACGACAATGATGGTCTGGAAGAACAGGGTGAAGAAGCAGGCTACAGTGATCGAAGAGTGGAGGAGGAAAGACATGATTATGATGGCTCCGGTGACCCAATGCTGGTGCAAGAAGGAGCCCGTGGTGACGGCTCCGGTGACCGAACAGAGTCCGGCCAGGTAAATATATTAGTTAAGCCTATGCTGACTAGCTAATTGATGCATTCATTGTATTGGTATGTACACATATTAATTAACTCTCGTCTTTCTTCTTTTTTCTAGCCCTCCGGATCAAGCACAACTTCGGTAAAGAGACAAGGCCCGAAGAGAAAGTTGCGCTCGGATGAAAGGTTTGAGATCACAGCAATCGCTCACGACGGCCTACGGATTGAACCCATCCGGACAAAGGAAGCATTTCCTGCTCAGTGCGGGGTTCTTGTTAGGGACAAGATCCCGATCAGCATCCACCAATGGTATAAGCCTAAGAAGGAAGACCCTGAGGTGTCTTATGTCAATGATATGCAGAAAGATGATCTTTGGACTGAGCTGAAGGCAAATTTCACCCTACCGCTAGAGGAGGATCCGGAGAAGCCAGTTAAAGAGCAATTAATCAAGTCTCATGCTCTTAAGAAGATGGCAGACCTATTCAGGAGGTGGAAGAATGAGCTGAAAACGTTTGTCAACAAAGAAGAGACACCAGAATTCATCGGCAGGTATGAGAATATCAGAGATCACTGGCCCGCATTTGTGGCCCAGAAGACATCGGAAAAGAGCAAGAAGATGTCAGTGACAAACAAGAAGAATGCTGCGAAGAAGAAGCTTCACCATCGCACGGGGTCAGGTGGCTACCTCAAAGCCCGTCCTAAGTGGGCCAAGGCTGAGAATGATCTACTTGAAAAAGGGATCAAACCACAGACAATGAACTGACCAGACAGTTGCCGGACTTGGTTCTTCGGGGCTGGCGGAAAATTGGACCTTGTATCAGGGAGGTGCGTTTGGACGAACGAGCTTTTGAGAATACCAGTCAAGAAGATTCAGCAATATATCGATGCAGCGCGGGAAGGGACGTTCGTTCCAGACAGAGAGAACGACGAGCTCACAATGGCCCTCGGGAATCCTAAGCACCCTGGACGGACACGAGGAACGTCAGGCTCCGTTCCGTGGAAGGCTGGTTTTCCGGACGCAGGTGGTTACAAAAGCCAGGAGAGTAGGAAAAAAATGGAGCAGACCCAAATTCAGAAGCTACACGAAAGGGTTCAAGCGCTAGAGGAACGAGACGGCAATCGACATGCCGAAACTACCCCCGAAGCTACCCCGCCATCTCAGCGGAGAAGCAGCGTGGCTTCCACCGAGCTGCTTCAGCCGGAGCATGTCTTGACGGCTCCTGCTAGCTACCCCGTGGATGCTATCACCGAGTCTCAACATTGCCACCTTATGGCGCAATGGCAGAACTTCAAAGTCAAGGCGGCTATTGGCTCTGTTTTACCTCCTGAACCCGGCGCAACCTACCACTGCCGGCCAATTCTAGAAGGATATGCTAGGGTGATGGTGGATGAAATAACGGAGGGATTTGAGGACCTCCAGCTTGACCACCCTACCGGTGAAGGGGAGACTCGGCTGGGTTTAGCTCTGAAGACTCTGTGCCTATGGCGGAAGAAGCTCATTAACCTTCCGAACTAGACGCCTCCGGCGAGTAAGGGCACTCCGCCTCCTCCTCCGGTGAGTGATCAGGGCACTCAGCCTCCTTCTCCAGCGCGTGGCGGCACTCCGCCTCCTCCTCCGCCTCCTCCTCCGGTGAGTGATCAGGGCACTCAGCCTCCTTCTCCGGCGCGTGGCGGCACTCCGCCTCCTTCTCCGCCTGCGCCGGCGTGCCAGAGCAGCCAGCCTCCTCCTTCTCCGCCTCGTCAGCAAGGGTGGAAGAGACCCGCCGCCGCTTCGGCTGCTCCGGCGCGTCGTAGTCCTTCTCCTCCGCCTCGTAAGCAAGGAAAGAAGACAGCCGCAGCCGCTCCATCTGCTCTGCCGGCGTCTAGCAGAACAGCTGCCAGAGGCGGGAGGCAATACAGATTCGGTCCTTCTCTGAAGACTCTAGAGAAGTTACCATACTAGAGGACCGAGGAGGAAACCAGGAAGATCGTGCGAGCCGAAGTGAAAGCAAAGAAACATCCACCTCCGGAGGAGAAGGTAGATCCGGTGAAAGCGAAGGGCACTCTAGCTGCCCTGACAAAACCACCAAAGTCTCTACCGAAAGGCAACTATGAGCGCATTATTGCAAAGACATTTGCCGAAGCGGAGCGGTCGGGAAGTACTGTCAGTGATCAAAGGTTAAAAGAACGAGAAGCTGGGAAAAAAATTGCCCAGCTCGGCGAACAAGCGAACCAATCATGCCCCCCCCCCCGCTCAAGGTGTCTAAAGACATCGCCGCTAATGATCCGAGGATGGTGGCCGGTTATAGCAATATTGGAGATTACCTGCCCGATGATGTACATTATGAAATCATGGAGGTGGACGAACACAAATACCATTACGGGAAGCCTCTCGTCAAAGATGAAAGATCTCTAACAACGATGATGCGAAGATTACATGATTGGTACATGAAAACCTGCAGAGAGTCTGATGGGATGAATACTTTGACGCTGAGAGTTAAACCGGAGCATGACCTCGTTGGAATTGAACTGCTGAATGTTCCATTTGAGGAGTTCTTCCAGTTTTTCAATCAAAAGGCCCTCGATAAATCAACGATCACTTGCTACTGTCTGTAAGTAGTACTACTTCTGTCATTAAGTCTCTCTATATAGGTCAGCTCTTTCATTGCATGTATTTATAATTATCCTCACTATATTATGCAGATTGAAGATCGCCGAATTGAAGAAAAGACAAATCGGTGATATTGGGTTCATTAACACAAATCTCATAGATGCATATACGGTTGAAAAACATGCCAAAGAAGCCGAGGCCAACTTGCTACGATCATTGGTATTAAATCAAAACAAAGATATAATACTCTTTCCTTACAACTTCAAGTGAGTGTTACTGTCTTGTGCATATTCGGTTACCCTTATTAGTCCAGGTTATGGTAATGTAATTGATGACTTATGCATGCATGCGCAGCTCCCACTATATTCTCCTAGAGATTAAGCTTGAGCAGGGAGTAGTAACCGTCTTAGACTCGAGACGAAAAGATCCCCAGGACTATGCGGACATGACTCAAATGCTCGAGAAGTAAGTTAAATCGATCATTATCCACCATCTCAGCAACTTTGTTCATTTCCTGATATCAAGTAATTGTTTTCTTTGTCTGGCAGGGTTTGGAGAAAATTCACCACAAAAGCCCCGGGACTGCCGAAGAAGCTGCAATTTAGACACCCGAAAGTAAGTACTATAGTAGCATGTTCCGCACATCTCCTAGTGATTCAAGTGCTAGTTTCATCAATACCATTTAGCATGCTTGCTTATCAGTTAGATCGACCTCTATTTCTTGTAAAGTGGTTGTGGCAGGAACAAGGGAATGATTTCTGTGGATACTACGTTTGCGAGTCTATCCGCCACACGACCTGTGAGCGGGGCTACTCTGACGAACAATATGAAGTGCGTAAGCAATAATATTCACAATTTTATTTTATTACCATCATTTGTGTCGAGTTTCATTTATTCATATATATATGTATTGACCCCCTTCTTCAAATTAGATCTTTCGGATGCGGGATGAACTCCTAGCACCAGATCGTATGCGAGCAATTCAAGAGGAATTGGCGGCATTCTTCCTTGACCACGTGATCACTGAAAACGGAGAATACTATGTGGACCCTGTGTTCTTACAATTTAATTAGGAGATTATATTGTAAGAGATAATTATTGTATATATATAGCCGGTAGTGTCAGATAGATATACGAGAACTTGTTGTTCGACCAATCTCTCGGAGAAGGAGAGGTGGTCGATATCACTTCTCTCTGTATGCATATGTTCATGACGATCTTCTGTTTCCTTCATTTGCTTACTAGCTAGCGTGTCTAGTCCTCTCCATACGTATATAGTACGTAGCGTCGACCAAGCACGGAGATAAGAAATGACATTTCTCTCTATTAATTAGCTAGCTAACACAATATATGAAACACCTAAATTAACCCCCCAAACCCCCCAACCCCCCCCCCCCTCAAAAAGAAAACAAAAATCCCAGCCCCTGAAATGCCGACGCGTGGATGCCTATTGGTCCCGGTTGGTGACACCAACCGGGACAAAAGGCCCTGCCTATTGGTCCCGGTTGGTGTCACCAACCGGGACCAAAGGCCCCCCTGCCTGGGCCACGTGGAGGACCTTCTGTCCCGGTTCGTGTAAGAACCGGGACTAAAGGGTTAGGGCTTTAGTAACGACCCTTTAGTCCCGGTTCGGAAACTGGGACAAAAGGCCCTTACCAACCGGGGTAAAAGCCTCTTTTTCTACTAGTGACACCTTCTGTTAACTAATGTATGTATTCAGATAATGTTGCTTCCGCTGACTCGTTATGTTCGGGCACTTGTATTCGAGCCCTCGAGGCCCCTGGCTTGTAATATGACGCTTGTATGACTTATTTTTGTTTATAGTTGTGTTGTGATATCTTCCCATGAGTCCCTAATCTTGATGGTACACGTTTGCATATATGATTAGTGTATGATTGAATCGGGGCGTCATAATATGATAATTCGTCTTAAAAGTCTTAACATCATTAATCCATGAAATAAAATGATTTATCTCCTCGCAAGTTAGCTCAGACCCATAACTGTAGTACATTTTGTCTACTACTTCCCGTACATTTTTTGAAGAATGGAAATAAGCTGTCAATGCTAATAAGTTGTCAACTATTTTTAAATAAACAATATAAATTACGTAATAAATATGTTTGAGAAACTAACATAGAGGTAGAAGTGGAAGTCTATCAACATCGACCCAAATGGCGATATTACCTTCCTGATCACCCAGATAGAAGGTGACATGCATAACTTCCTAAAAACCATATGCCTTGCATAGTGCTGCCCAATTCGAGCAACCAAAATGGGATTAGGTCACCGCATTGTATAGCTTTACATAAAAAAGCATAACCATAATGTGTCCTCAGGTGAACTATCTTTATCTGCATATTCTCATGATCTTCGAAATCCAGCTTCCCCAAGACATGGGCTGCACTAGTCGAATTGTACAAAGCCGAGATTACACGTTGAAGAAACAAAAGTCATGCTTAACTACGGAAAAAGACTTGTCATCATTGCGTACCATATAAACATCGAAGGTCTCGTCGAGCTTAAAACTGAAGCGCCGACTGCCTTCCAGGTGAGGCCTATCGCACAAACCCCGTCGTCGCCGCAGTACTCGCAGTCAGGGATCCTATCATCGTCGTTAGACATTTTCCTATGTTCATAATTCAATGATTAGAGTTCTGAAAATCATTATATGTACTACAGAAACTAAATTAGATCATTATTATTCATCATGGGTTGACTATCGATATGTCGGGTCTTTTCTTGAAAATTCTCAGCACACGTGTTGTATATATTCGACCGTCCATGATGGTCTAGCACGAGAACGAAGGAGAAGCCAAAATGAAGAAGAAGCTCCCCTCACGACAACAGTTGGGATTCTTCTTCTCTCATATATGGTGGACGCTTTCCCTCATTGTTTTTTGAGGCAAAAGGCACAAATTTGACCTCGAGGCGAAACTATTTCACAAAGTGAACTGTTTTTTGAAGTATTTCATCCAGTTGACCTCTAACGTGTAGCGCGTGATAGCAAGGCGCTGCACTCTACAATGCAGCTCCCAACACTCAGGCGCCATACCTTGCAGCGCCTGACAGCTAGGCACTCCACTACACTGTGCAACGCCTAGCTGTATGGAGCTACACAGTAGAGTGCAGCGCCTAGCTGTAAGGAGCTGCACAAAAAGGTCAGCAGTGTGAAATATTTTAAAAAACAGTTCACTTTGTGAAATACTTTTGCTTTGAGGTCAAATTTGTCAATTTTGCCTTTTTTTGACTGTCATGTACGGAGCCCTGAAAGACTTAAAGTCAACCCAAAATGTCGTTTAATTCTCTTTCCGGCAAATCCAAGGCACTCGATATTTTCTACATTCTAGCACAGGCCATTTTAAAATCCACGGAAAAATCCGACATGACCTTTGCTAAAAAGGACATATCGAGCGCCTGAAATTTGCCGAACCGGAAATTAATGAACACTCCAGCAAAAAATTGGCCACTCGGAGGTGTTCTCTGCATTGATAATGAAACAAAAGTGCATATAACACGGAGTAGCCTCACTGATACTTCCTAAAAAAACTAGCTTCATCACATTGTCACGGGTTCTCATCTACTACTACTACATCTATGAAAACATCTACATCATCATCGACATGAACGACATGGGGATTTGGCTGGTCTCACCTCGAGGTCGGAGGGGGTCGGTGACGGGGACGACGGCAGGGATGATGCAGGGGCTCCTTGATTTCTGCAAAAACGAAATATAAACAAAAACATTATTATCCCGATTTTAGGAATTAGTGAAACCTTATAACCTATCAACTAAACATTATTATGCTGATTCAAAAGACCTACATTTACTAAAAAATTGTATTGTCAAAAATATCTTAGTTCTAACCCTACCAACTATCCATCTATCCATCCATTTATCTATCCAAAGTATTACCAAAAAAACCTAGTTTAATCCATCTGGCTATCCATCTATCTACCCAAGCATTAAAAAAACTAATTTCATCCACCCATTTATCTATAAGCTTTCTACTAGGAGTGATTCGTATATATCTTTACCTAATAATAAAGGACGGAGGCTTTCATAGTTCTCTATACGTCAATCCTTTATATCCGTTAATTTTGTGTTAATCATAAAATCGACAGCCGAGATTTTAAGAAAAAGATCGATCCAATCTATTTGGGAAAAGAAATACAGAGACCTACTGAATCGGCGTGGACTCTTTGAAAAGGTATCGATCCAATCTATGTAGAGAAATCGATGCAGAAAAAAGAACAATACAGGGAAATAAAACCAAACACCTGTCGGTTCGGCGTGGACTCTTTCTGCTCTTTCCTACGTCTCCCCGAACGCAGCCCCGTATTATTTGTTCATCTCCTGTGAGTAAAAAAAAAACCCCTTACCGATCAAATCTTCCCCTCAACCCACGATTCCCTGTTCCTTCTCAATCAATCTTCCGACCACCCCGATCCATAACAATCTCATGTCCAACCATCCATGGCCAACCCTGCTGGTGTTGCCTCCCGCTCCTGCCATACAGAAGCTCGACGAGGCCGCCATGCGGGCGGTCGGCGCAGCGCAAGCGCGACTGGCTCATGTTCGCCGCGCGGAAGACGAGCGTCTTCGCCTTCTTTCCGGCCATCACCAAGTGTCTCTTCCGCGGGCGTCTCAAGACGGCCCTCGCCTTGCGTCGGCGGCAGAAGGAGCTCTTCCTTCCACTGATTGACGCACGGAGGGAGCGCAAGAAGCAGCAGATCAAGCCATGATGGCAATAAGCCATGCATGTGGCCATGTGGTGGCCGTGTGGTGGTGAGTGTGCGTGCAAACTACAGCAGTATTGTGTTTAGTCGAGTCAAATGCATGCACGGGTTAGTTAGTGGCTGCATGGATAAGTTGTTAGCTGGGAGGGATTTCAGAGTAGTTACCTGGGCGTGCGCTACCTGGAGTTAGTGGCCGAACCTGGCGGCTAGTTAGTACGTGTGTGAGGCCAGCCCCTTGTATATATGTTGCATATCAAGCAATGAGAAAGAGGCCGTGAGGGCTGGAGAAACAATGTAGCCACTGTGTGATCGCCAAGGGAGCCTCTTGGCAAAGCTTGTGAGTTCTTCCTTGGTGCATGTGTGCGTGGGTGTGTGTGGAGTTTCTCCTTGTGTGAGGCAAGAGGTAGAAGAAGAGCGGCGTCGATGGAGGCCGCGCCAACAAGCCAGTGCCAACGGAGGGCACGACGTTGGAGCACTCGTACGTGGACACCCTGCTTGACATCAAGCTGCCCGGCGAGGAGGAGTCCTCGTGTGCGCTCACCGACGACGAGATGATCAGCCTGTGTTCCGAGTTCCTCAAGCCGACACCGACACGACGTCCACTGCGCTGCAGTGGATCATGGCCGAGCTGACCAAGAACCCGCGCGTCCAAGAAAAGCTCTACCACGAGATCACCAAATCGTAGCAGCAGAGAGGAGACGGAGACAAGAACGTCACCGAGGAGGAGACGCACAGTATACCGTACCTGAAGGCCGTCGTCCTGGAGGGGCTGCGCAAGCACCCGCGTAGCGCCTCCTGCGGCGCAACCTCATCTCCGAGACACTGCACCCGCCCCGTGCCCGCCTATTCGCGCCCGTGCGCACTTGGGCGCGCCACGTGCTCCTGGGCAAGCTGCGGGAGCGGGAGCCCGGTGCCGACGGCGGCGGGGTCTTGGTCATGGACGCGTTCCGGCATGCCATGTTCTGGCGCTCATGTGCTTCGGAGAGAAGCTCGACGAGGCGGCCGTGCGGGCAGTCGGCGGGTATCTGATCCCCAAGGGCGCTTTGGTGAACTTCATGGTGGCTGAGATGGCAGAGACGAGCGGGAGTGGGAGAGGCCGATGGAGTTCGTGCCCGAGAGGTTTCTGCCGGGCGGCCATGCAAATACAGGCCAAGAAGACCAGCCAAGTCCATGGCAAGAAGATGAGGAACGTACATGCGGCCTACAGCGCTCGGGAAAACAAGCCTCGACATGAGTGGTGACTAGCATCGACGAGGAGCAGCAAGAGGCAGCGACAAATACCATTCTTGCCGGCTGAGCTAGCTGCCAGGGATGTTCCTCTCTCTCTCAAATACATGAATTTGCAACGTCTAAACTCTAAAGAACTCTCTCGATTATTGATTTTCACTAACAATCCATATTTGTTATTCCAAGTTAGGTGTGCCCACGACCTGTTTGATGTTATGCTTCCGTAATAAATTACTATAATTTTCTGGTCAAACTCTTACTATACGAGGTTGCCTCATGGACCCAGTGGAGGTTGCCCGTATCCTAGCTCAGCCCGTCGGTGCCCCAAGGTCATCCATGTCGCCTCGAGCTGCATCCATGGGACGCCATCGCTACTGCACATGAGATAGTCGCAGCTTGGCCTCTCTGTCCTTGTACAGCCAGGTGAATAATTGACACACTTCATGTTGTTTGTACAAATCGAGTCTTGTACTGTGTTTTGACTTTTGGCTGAAAGAACCCGGATTTCGGCCATCTCGACCTGGGGCGGAAGGTACCTTTGGACCATTTTTTTACATTTTGGTCTAATTTGGCTCTAATTTCAGCCATATTTCCATATAATTTTGGTCAAGTTTCAGCCGGATGTTTTGAAAATGGCTGAAATTCGTCCATCTCGGTCTGGGGCAAAAAAAATCACAAACCAAAAATAAAAACTCGGGTCTTGTGTGTATGGTGTATTTCGAGAGTATTGATGTTGTCTCAATCTAATTCATTTAGGCACACAAACCATCCATGGATTGAAGAAGATGGAAAGGCCCTAGATAGACCACTTGATATTATAGTGATCAGTAGAAGGTGGCTCAGGCAACGAACAAGCTTAAGAAGAGTGCCTTGAAGGTACTCAAATGATAATATTGGTGCTCATTTCCTCTGCTATAATCAGATTTTTGCAGAGAGCTAAGGTTGTTTTTTTCTTGAATAGGTCTTCCACGTTTTGGTGTTTATCTAATGTTAGATTGGTGTGTCTTTGGTAAATAGTAGGGAATCTTACTAGATGTATCTATTTTGGGGTGTTTTGGTTACGTACGTAAACACGGCATTTTTCTTCTGGGATGTTTTTTTTCCAGCGTCTACTTCATCTTCCTTGTGATTAGGTTGTAAAAGAGCCAAAATCAAAATTGGTGCATGGCGATATTCAGGACCTTACGTTCCTCCAGTTCAACTATTGGACTTTCAAGGTGGTAGTTCAAGCCATCGTTGCTATCACATGATCATGTGAGTATGTATTTGTGGCAAACTGTGATGGAGATGGCTCTTTTGTAGTAGGATGCGATAGCTGCTCTTGTGCCAAATATTTTGATGATGCTGGCAGCTGGAGAACACTATACGTTTTTTTGTCATTCACTATTGACAATTATGAGTGCGGCGAGGTTAAATGTTGCTGCTGGAAACGTGAGTGAAGATGATTGTAGGTGGTATATGTATGATATACAGTCAAAGGAAGTAATTAGCTTGGTAAGTTTAAACAATTTAAGAAATTGCATGACAATGTTTCAATAGCTTATTGTGTTTTTTATTTGACTCCTCTGCCTTTGAAGTTTTGACATTCTATCGTTATTCATCTCCAGCTGACCAAGATGTTGTCCAGTACATGTGTAGAGATCTTCAGATCTATGGATTCCTCTTGTGCAATTCCCAAGTCGTTGTCGGATGTGTGATAGAAGACTGATGAGCCAATCCTTTTTTTTGAGGAATTTGATGAGCCAATCCTATATAATGTAGCTTACTTCTATATCTTTTGAGGTAAAAAAAGTGTTGTTCTTTCCTGGTCTTATTTTCACAATATCCTATTTTCTATTTTTTGGGTCAAGCTTAAAGAAACATAACATGTAGTGATGTCTTAGGCATGCGATATGTTGTTCTTACTGCTGGAAGATATTCACCGGTGTTTTCCCTGTGATGGGCAATACTGGAGTAACCAACTCATCTACAATCTTTTTTTTAACTGCAGTGTTATATGTGCAACAATAATTTGTACTTTTTTCTATACATTTTGGTAGTTATAAATGATATCCCCGTGTTTGGTCTTGGCAAGAACATATCTTAGCTTGATTTTATCCCCCTGTTAGGTCTTGGTAAGAATAGATGCTCAATGTCAGACATCTCGAGTTTGAACTCTAAACCATGCAAAATGACCACACACACGATGTCGATAATGAAAGCAGTGTGGAATGAACGGTAAAGAGAAAGATGTCGCTTTAGGAGATGATGTCTAAGGACACATGACGATTGCATGTGAGCGAAGGAGTAGCGGTGATGACCAGTTTGTTGCTATATGAACGGAGACCACATGTTCGTCCCTATATGAATGTAGACCACATGCCATGATGTTCGACACACAAGTCTTAATTAGATAAAGTGTTTGATTATTTTATTTTATTTTCTCCCGTTGCAACGCACGGGCATTTTGCCTAGTAAACACCTAGGGTTACATATATCTACATTCTGTTGTACTCAAAAAACCTATTTAGTGCTCTAATGATCAAATGGGCTCATATATATGGACACCTAGGGTTCATTTACACGAAGAAATTTGTAAAGAATCTGAACATATTGCGTCTGCTAATTAATCCAACACATTCAGATATACCTAGCTTTTGGGTGAATTGAGAGGAGAAGCAGGTACTCACGGTAGGCAGCCCGGGGCCGAGACGAAGGGGATGGAGAGGGCAGGCCCGGGGGAGGGCGGCCGCGCGTGGGGGAGGGCCGGCGCCGGGCCGGGCATACGGCCAGAGTGTGAGGGAGGGCCAGCCGCGTGTGTGGAGCGCGGACGCAGGGAAGGGCGGCCGGAGTAGTGCGGGGGGCGGTCCGACGAGGGTGGGCCGGAGAGAGAGTGGAGATGGAGAGTGAGGAGGGAGACTGAGAGGTCGGGCGGGGAGGACAATGATAACATGGGCTTAGTAGTAGCGCGGGTTTAGGCCCAGCGCTACTGCTAAAGTCATTAGCTGTAGCACTGGTCCAAAACAAGCGCTACTGCTAAGTGGCGACGGGCAGCTGAGCCCGGGCTGGCCATAACAGCAGCGCGGTTCAACAGAACGCGCTACTGCTAAACCCTACTTGTAGCGCTTGATACTAGAAAGCACTACTAATAAATAGCAGTAGCGCCCCTTTTTAACCCGCGCAACTGATTAGACTTAGTGTATAAGGTTTTTCCTAGTAGTGTGGTGTATTGGTAGCATGCTAGCACCTAAAGTAATGGTAGCACTACAACCATATAATAACTTGAGTACGGAATGGCTCTTTTGTCATGGTTTAGTAGCAACATTCCGCTTAGAGTTGCTCCTATTTAGATATGCAATTGGTGTTATAAATGTTTACTACTATACCATTCATAGTAGAATTAAACGACAAAAAAAGTTGGCATGTGATGTTTGGTGAAGCAATGATTATATATCTACTGGCCACTAGCAGGCCTCCTATAAATAACTAGCTTATTCCCCATATAATGGGATCACATATAGTCCGTAGGAATTTTAGAGGAGATTGTCAAATTGTGGAAGGAGAGCAACAATGACAAGCAGGGTGAATTGCATGGGCAGTCACATAGCATGAACCAGCAGGGAATGAGATGTATTGGAAATTCGAGTTGGAGGCATCTATAGAGACATATTCCTCAGACAAACTGTGAAGCTAGCAAGAACCGAACAGGTCGTGGCTCTTGTTACATTCCAGCCAGAAACAACACAACAGCGTGTTGCCAAACCGGTGCGCTTCCATCCTTGAGAGCAAAGTGCTGTAGATATATTTCACCACTCGCGTAACACCAAGGATGGTTCAGTCACGTCTGAGTCCAACGCTATTGTGCCCGTGTAATCCAGAATGGTTTCATGTGATTCACGCGAGGACCAAAATTTCAAACCGTGACACAGCTGTAATCCAAGCTCAAAAATTGCAGAGTACCACAAGGTGACACGAAGTACGGTTCAGTCAACCAGATGGATTACTAGCTTAACGTGAAAACCCAATATTATTGTTTACACATATCTCACCTCTCAATTCATAGGACACTGACATATAGTAACCCGTAACTTAACTTTTTTTTGCGGGATACACTACTAGAGTTTCTTGATGTGTTGTTGGATTATACATTAGATGTGTTTGTCAATAAAATTCTATTCAAAATTACATTAGTTTGCAAACTACACAAAAAAGTGTGGATCCATAATACTCCCCTCGTTTCTAAATATTAATGAACCCAATATCATAGATTTGTGCTTTTCTGCATTCGACGATCTTCAATATGCATAATATAGTGAGGATAATTATATAAACATGCAATGAAAGAGCAGAGCTATATATAGAGACTTAATTAAACAAGTAGTACTTACAGACAGTAGCAAGTGATGATTATTTTATCGAGGGCCTTTTGATTGAAAAACTGGAAGAACTCCTCAAATGGTACAGACAACAGATCAATTCCAACGAGGTAGTGCTCCTCTTTAACTCTCAGCGTCAATGTATCATTCCTAGTCTCGCTGCAGGTGTCCATGTACCACTCATGGAATCTTCGCATCATCGTTGTTAGAGGAGGATGACCAGGTTTGACGAGAGGCTTCCCGTACCGGTATTTGTGTTCGTCCACCTCCATTGTATCAAAATGTGCATAGTCGGGCAGGTAATCTGCAGGATTGGTACCGGGCACCATCCCCGGATGATTAGCGACGACATCGCTAGACACCTTGAGCGGGGGACACGATTGGTTCGCTTGTTCGCCGAGCTGCAGATTTGTTTTTCCACTTCTTTGTTCTGCTAACCTTCGATCACCGCAAGTACTTCCCGACCGCTCCGCTTCCTGATATGTCCTTTCAATAATGCGCTCATAGTTGGTTTGCGGCGGAGACGGTGGTGGTTGCTTCAGGGCATCAACAGTGCGCTTCGCTTTCACCGGATCTATCGTCTCCTTCGGAGGTGGAGGTTTCCTTGCAAAAAAGTCCCTCACTTGGGCACGAGAGATGTCCTCATTTTTCTTGTCGGTCCTCTCATATGGTAACTTCTCTAGAGGCTTGAGGCTTGGACCGAATCTGTATTGCCTCCCGCCTCTGGCTGTACTGCTAGCCGTCGGAGCAGCTGGAGCGGCGGCGGCTGTCATCCTTCGTTGCTTATGAGGCGCAGAAGGAGGCGGAGTGCTCCGACGCGCTGGAGCAGCCGGAGCGGCGGCATGTGTTTTCCGCCATTGCTGACGAGGCAGAGGAGGAGGCAGTCTGCTCGGACGTGCCGGAGGAGGCGAAGGAGGAGGCGGAGTGCCGGCCTCACGCGCCGGAGAAGGAGGCGGAGTGCCCTGATCACTCGCCGGAGGAGAAGGAGGAGGAGGAGGCGGAGTGCCTTGACTCGCCGGAGGAGGCGGAGGAGGCGGAGGCGTCCAATTCGGAAGCTTGATGTGCTCCTTCCGCCATATACATGGAGTCTTCAGAGCAAGACCCAGCTGAGTCTCCCCTTCACCGGTAGGCTGGTCAAGCTCGAGCTTCTCAAATTCCTCCGTTATTTCATCCACCATCACAACAGCACAGCCTTGTGGAATCGGAAGGCAGTGAAAAGTTGCCTCGTGTTCAGGAGGTGCAACAGAGCCGACAGCCACCTTGACTTGGAGGTTCTGCCATTGCGTCATAAGGTGACAATGTTGAGCCTCCGTGATAGCATCCACGGGGTAGCTAGGAGCCGTGAAGTCAGGCTGCTGAAGGAGCTTGGTGGAAGCCACGCTGCTTCTCCGCTGAGATGGCGGGGTAGCTTCTGGGGTAGCTTCGTGCCACTGAGATAGTTGGTCAGTAGCTCGCTGGCTCTCAACTTGTTCCTCTAGCTTTAGTACTCTTGCATTCAGCTTCTGCATTTCGCTCAGCTCCTGTTTCCTCTTCCTCTCCCGGGTTTTGTAACCGCCTACGCCAGGAAACCCAACCTTCCACACAACGGAGCCTGTCGTGCCTCGTGTTCATCCTGTGTGCTCAGGATTCCAGAGGGCCTGTGTGAGCTCGTCGTTCTCTCTGTCGGGAACGAATGTCCCTTGCTACGCTGCGGCGATATACTTTTGAAGCTTCTTGACCGGTATTTCAAGTTGCTCATCCGTCCAAACGCACTTCCCTGTTTCAGGGTCAAAGGTTCCCCCAACCCCGAAGAACCAAGTCCTTGAACGGTCTGGCCAGTGCAATGTCTCTGGTTCGACCCCTTTATCAAGCAGGTCATTCTCAGCCTTGTCCCACAACGGCCGGGCTTTGAGGTAGCCACCTGACCCCGTGCGATGGTGATGCTCCTTCTTTGCAGCATTTAACTTGTTTGTCGCTGACATCTTCTTACTCTTCTCCGATGTCTTGTAGGCCACAAATGCGGCCAGTGATCTCTTATCTTCTGAAATCGGCCGGTGAATTCTGGAGTCTTCCCTTTGTCGACAAACATTGATTTCAACTCATTCTTCCACCTCCTGAATAGATCTGCCATCTTCTTAAGAGCATGAGCCTTGACCAATGGCTCTATAACTGGCATATTCGGATCCTCCTCTGGCGGTAGGGTGAAATATGCCTTCAGCGCGGTCCAAAGATCATCTTTCTGTCTATCATTGAAATAAGACACTTGAGAGTCTTCCTTCTTAGGCTTATTCCATTGGTTGCTGATCGGGATCATGTCCCTAACAAGAACCCCGCACTGAGAAGAAAATTCTTCCTTGGCCCGGCTGGGTTCAATCGGCTGGCCATCGCCCTTGATTGCTGTAATCGTTAACCTTTCATCCTGGCGCAACCTTTTCTTCGGTCCTTGTCTCATTACCGAAGTTTGGCTCGATCAGGAGGGCTAGAAAAGAAGAAAGAACAGCGTTAATATGTGTACCTACCAAAATAATTAATGCATCAATTAGCTAGTCAGCACATGCTTAATTAATATATATACCTCGCCGGACATTGCAACAGCTCCTTCCTCCGTTCGCTCACCGGAGCCGTCATCACGGTCTCCTTCTTCCACCGGAATTCGGTCACCGGAGCCATCATGATCCTGTCCTTCCACCTCCATTGTTCGATCACCGGAGCCTGCTTCACCCTCTCCTTCCAGACCATCGGTGTCGTTGAGATACGACAAGACATCACCTCCGCCGAGGATTATGTCCCCCAACAACTGTTCTGTTTCGAAGTCTCGGTGCTCCATAGTTTCTGCAAATATTACAACATGGCAATTAATATACAAACATGACAGATGGATATATTAGTGGCAAACATAGACCTAGCTAGCTCGACGCTTCTTCGGTGTGGGGTGGCCTCGACAACGCTTCTAGGGTTTGGGGTGGCCTCGGCAACGCTTCTAGGGTTTGGGGTGGCCTCGACAACGCTCCTAGGGTTTGGTACGGACCGCCTCTCTCATGAATGTCCGACGTCCGGACCGACAAGGGATTTAACAAAATGAGGCCATTCTGGATGTGCAGAAAATGGTCCCTATTTTTCCTGATCTCATCTACCCTTCTATATGTCACGTTGTCTAGTGTCATAGGATTCAAGAAAACCATGGCTTCATCATTAGCCGGAAGTAACAGGCGCATGATGGTATGAAGCTCCACAAAATTATTTTGGAACGGAGTCCTGATAGGATAATTCGCTTTTTGGTACGAAGTTCAGCAAGAGCCTTTCGAATATCGCTATTTGGATGGCCTTTGCTGAACTACATACCAAAAGGCGAATTATCATATCAGGACTCCGTTCCAAAACAATTTTGGAGAGCTTCATACCATCATGCGCCTGTTACTTCCGGCCAATTATGAAACCATGGATTTCTTCAATACTTTGACACAAGAGAGCGTGCAAACATAGAATGGTAGATGAGATCAGGAAAAATATGGATCAACTTAATTATGCACATCCATAATGGGGGCATTCTTGATAAATCTCTTATAAATCTCGAGAAAGTTTGTCGGGTAGGGGCGGGAGGGGGTAGGAGACCGACATCGTTTTTTTCTAGGGTTTGGGTGTCCTCGAGAGTTGGTCGAGCGAGAGGGGGTTGATCGACGTCACCCTCTCGACCCCTCGGCGATCCTAGACCCTCGACCCCCCCCCCCATGTCGAAGTTATCGGGGAGGGGGTATATCGACAATGACGACATACATACATGGGAAAAAATGTTATCGGGGAGGGGTATATCGACCCCCTCCCCCTCATGTCGAAGTTATCGGGGAGGGGTATATCGACAACGACATACCCGATAAAAAATAAGAAGAGGAAGAAGAAGAAAAAAAAAGAGGAGAAGAAGAAAGGAATAGAGGAGAAGATCGAAGAAAAAAAAGGAGAAGAAGAAGGAATAGAGGAGAAGAAGGAGGAGATATATTATTCTATTTTTTCTTCTTCTCCTCTATTCCTTCTTCTTCTTCTCTTTTTTTTCTTCTTTTTCCTCTTCTTATTTTTTTCTCCTCTTAATCCTCTCCTCTTCTTCTCCTTCTTCTTCTCCTTCCTCTGCTTATTTTCCTTTTTCCTCTCCTTCTTTTTCTTCTTCTTCCTTCTTCCTTCTTTCTAGATAAAACTTTTCTAAAAATGTAACTTTTGCATGTATAAAAGTTTTTCTTCTTCTTTCTTCTTCCTTCTTCCTAGCTAGATATATAAAACTTTTCTAAAAATATAACTTTTGCATATATAAAACTTTTTCTTCTTCTTCCTTCTCTTCCTTCTTCCTAAATATATAACACTTTTCTAAAAATGAAACTAACCTAAAATGCACTAAATCAGAGAACATACATAGAAAAAAGTTTTCTAAAAATCTAACTTTCGCATATATGAACATATATACACAGAGGACATACATACATATATACATTTTTATAAAAATGCAAAAAACAAATCATCATATATATGAACAAAAAATCTGAAAAAAACAGGACATATAATCATATATACGCACATACATATAATCACACATATACATAAAATCTGAAAAAAATCATATATATGAAAAAAACAGAGAGGAAGGCCGGCCGGGCCGAACGAGGTGGCATCGTGTGGTCGGGGCAGGCCGGGGGCGTGGGGCGGCGTCGGGGCGGCGCGTCGGGGCCGGGGCGCACGTGCCGGGGCGGCGCGTCGGGGCAGGGGCACGGGCCAGGGCGGCGCGTCGGGGCAGGGGCAAGGGCGCGGGGCGACGGCGACGGCGAGCACGGGCAGCTTGGCGGCGCCGATGAGCTTGGCGTCGTCGGGGGGCAAATGGTCGATGAAACTAAAAAATTTACATGTTCTGCTTATCTACTATATTTAAATAGGAGCCCCCCACTACTTGATTTTCCTGTGTTCTCATGCATCCACGTCACCTTAAATCATTCCAGCCGTTTGATTGAGCACATGTGGCTCTGATCTGCAGCCCCACACTACGTTCCTGACGGACATCTTGTCCATCTTCTGTCCCCTCCCATCGCTATCGCTTCCGCCCCCACGACCGAACCTCTCCCAGCCACAAATGCTGCCGCAAGAGCGTATGAAACCGTAGCATTCATCACCCCCAATTACTTCTCCCTCCATTACCGAAAACTGAGTGGTGGTTGCCTTCGCGTTAGAAAACCTGGCTGCTGCCGTCTTCCCGCACGACCGCCAGTATCCTCTCCTTCGACGAATTGGGATGCGGGCCAACCGCTGATCCGTCACCGGCCACCAGATCATCAAGGAAATCATGGCCGAATCGACCTGTGTGCGGTGTTGCTCTGACATGCCCGCCACTTCGCCTCTCCTCCAATGTCTCTCCGAGTGTGGGAGCGCGTCGGGCTGCAGTTCAGTTGCCGATCCCCAAAACCGTAGATCCTCGATCAAGGCATAACCACTGAGGGTTCTACCCGCCGTTGCTCTGCACAGCAGCGAGGGCCTCGCTCAGAGCCAGTTGCGTGCGCTACCCCGTTGAATCATGCTTGTGCTTCCGACGAATTTGACGACGGCGGCAAACATCCACAACTACAGCCGATGTGTCCCGACGCGGCGTTGAATCGGTTAATTCCGCATCACCGCCGTCACCAATATTTGTGTGCAGGATGACAAGGTCGTCACATTCCAGGAAATCAATCCATCCGCGTTCAGGTACATGCTGGTCTCAGCAGTTTATTCCTTAGGTGCCATCGCGCTGTCGTTGGTCTAATGTGGTATTAGCATACGTCATTGACTTGGTAGTGCTTTTGTTCATTACGTTTTCTTCCAACTGTTCGCCAGCATCACGATAATTGGTGCTTAAATGCTTCTGTATGGTCAGTAGTACGAACTGAACCTAGCTTCATCTGATCACAAAATCTTGACCAAAGGGCATGACGTCGTGGTATCTTACCATCTGTGCCTCTGCACCGCACAGCTCCGTCACTCTCTGTCCAGGCTAACAACAGTTCGTGCTCCGCATGGACTTCACAAGAAGACTCTTTCACTTGGACATAAGGTAGTGGATATCTTTTTTTATTACTAGCAAAAATGCCCGTGCGTTGCAACGGGAGAACAAAAAAAATCACGCCCTTCTTTTAAAAACAGCGTCCCGTCCGTATGACCGCATGTCCTTTTTCACCCTCGCTGCGGTGTCAACCCAATCATAACTTGTCGGGACATGGTAAATCCCAAGGCGATGAGCTCGACCACTGCATGAGACACCTCTCATTAAACATTTGGAACTGAATACTTTAACATTCAATGCTGCCAAATGGATACTTATATTGCTTAGAAGTTAAAACAATTGAGAAGGACACAAACAAAAAAAAGATTTAGTTGGACACCTTCAATTGTAACGGGATGTAATCTTCAGTTTAGACCGATACCAACATCGCAAATTACCATATTCTAAAAGCTAGTTCTGCTTTGGTAAACCGTTTCCCTAAAAGCATAAACCAAAGGCGCATGTTGTCTTACTCCCCCCTAAGAAAATTAATATACTATTATGTAATGTTCTTTGTAGTTAATCCTAGAAATATATATTAGCAATTAATCCTAGAACTCTTATAAATCTTTACAGTTAATCCTAAAAAATTTGCATTCAATTACCCCACTCACCACATAATACTTCATTTCGATGGGAAAAAATCATAACACAACAAATAGTATGACTTCCACCAAAAAAAGAAAAGAGGATAATTTGAGACAATGAGACAAAACGAGCAGGTGCTACAGCTTGAAAGAGCTCTTTTTGGTCGATCGACCTTTGTTCCTGCAATGATCAAGTTATCAGATCAACAAAAGAACATAACCATGAAATACACATCGACTGGTCGATTCTATCAAATTAAAATATTGGGTTGGTGATAAATCCCTAGTTGACCAAAACTGGCGTGGAATGGGTCAAAAACCAGGGCGTATACCTACGTGGGTTGTAGGATTTTGCTAGATTGAACGACATGTTCCCTCAAAATAAATTTTGAACGAGAGGTTTCGGATGTTCGTATTGCATGAAATTTTGGTGCTTCTCTTATCTTCCTGAACTTCTTATCCTCCTTCTCGTATTTGTCCACCTCATTCTAGATGGTTTAGGATTTTCATGATCAAGATAGTTTGTGCCTTTTGACGTGTCTTTCAAATGCTAGTACATCTTTTACGAAATTCTCCAGGTTGAAAACAATATTCTTGAATAGAATAGAAAAGTGAGAGTTGGCCTAAGCACAAATGCTCGATTACATGCATAAACTTCTGTAACCTGCAAGCCCCAACCACAATATAGATTCATATAAATACTTGCGGCAGCCTCGGACTGGACTCCGGTGCCCTCTGCTCCTTGGCGGCGTCAAGGAACCCACGTACAGGTCTGAATGTGCAGTGTCGTACCTCGTCGTCGCTGTCGGCGGCCATGGCGATGAACTTCCACCAGTTGTCACCATCGAATAGGTTCCAGTTTATGTGCATGTACTGAATGCGCACGCACAGCCTAGTGGCTTCAGTGGTGGTCGCCTGCACGAATACATGCATATACATGAACACTAGCAGCCCAGTGGCTTCCGCCGTGGAGGCACCTGCACGAACACATGCATGCTGGTCGTACTTTTCCAGCGCTTTGTCGCCGGTAAGCTCCATGCGCTCCACGTGTCATGGTGCTCCTCCTTGCTCGCATGCATTTTTTGTGTATCGAGCCCAGAGATCCTTCCTTTAATTACTTTCATTATATGCAATCCTTCTTTAATTAGCGCCCATCCGCCCAAACATGAGGAGGCTACTCGTTTTGACCATCTTATTGTTGATTTCTGAGGTGCTTGGTATATTAATCAATGCGAACTTTGTTTCAAAAAAATTAATCAATGCGAACTGGTTAACAAAAGCAGTGTGGGACAATTAAACATCAAACGTGATTAGCTCAGCTGGTCTTGGGTTCGATTCCTATGGTGGATCTATTTTTCGCGATACAGAAGAAAGTCCACTCCCATGGCTATCGGTCTAGATTATTATATTTGGGCTCTAGGAAAGCCCATCCGCAAGGCTGCCAGGCCCAAGACAGACTGTTACATACGAAACTTCAGCCTGCGATATTTCCTGTGATCGTACGACACAAAAATTAGTACCACCTCGGATAGTAAAAAAATCTTACAAAAATAGAGGTGAACGGATTAAAAAATCGGTGAAACGAACCTTGCTTTATTAGTAGGTATAGATACAGTGCGATTTTGACTTCTTTTCCATTTGTCTCACACAAGTGTTTGATTTCTAATTGATGAATATTTTTCTCATGCTTTTCCAGCAGTAGTATTGATCTGTAATGACATGATGCCTACCATGGGGCTGCCAAAATTTTCAAGGTAGGCCATCTTATATATGTTATGCATCAATGCTTTTTTTTTCTTGCAATTGGGTAAGATTCATTTTGGTGGCAGGCTGAATTTTGTAGGTTAGGTTGCTTATACTCGCTGAGGTGCAGTTCTGTTTTCTTCAAATTTCAAACTCTGTTTTTTCCATCAGCCATTCATATAAAAGCTTGCAATTTGGTCCCACCTGGACCAAAGGCCTGCGCCTGCCAAAGCCGCGGTGCAGTGGGATGTTTAGTCCCACCTCGCTAGCTGAGGAGCGGCCACACCTGTTTATAAGCGCTGCCCCGCCTTCTCTCTCGAAGTCCTCTGAACTGAAGGCCTATGGGCCTAATCTGACACTGCTATGCCTGTGGGCCTGTTGGGCCTTCTGCAGGCCTGAATCCTGGCCCAACTAGCTGGGTTTCTAGTCGTATTCAGGCCGTGGTTGCCGAGTAGGTGACATTTTTTTCTGTTTTTTTCTTCATTTATTTTTTTGCAGTTTTCCAGTGATTCTTTTTGCTGATAGGTCACAAAAATTATAGACTTTCTGTTAGTGCCATTAATTTTCAAATTTGAATTTGTGTGAATCACTAGTTTGTGAATAACTTTACTATAAAAATAGATTTTTGAGTGATTCTTTTTCCTGCTATGTAATATTATTGTGTTTTATCATTATATTAAATTTAGTAATTTTTAGGTTATTTTATATGTCTGTTTTAATCAAGAACAGATTTTGTTATTTTAGTTTTCTATTAAAGTTTCTAACAAAAAAATTCTTTATGAACATTCTTTTTGCCATTAATGTTTTGAACAAAAAATACTTTGATAATTTTAGTTGCATAAATTTTATATAATTTTAGTTTGAAAAATACTAGAGGTTTATAAAAACTTTTTAGTTGATTCCTTTTGCTATTAGATTTTTATAAAAGCTTTGTAGTTGGTTCTTTTTGCTATTGAAGAATATTATAGTTTTGTTTTAGTTGATCATAACAGAATATTTTAATTGATTATTTCAAGTTCATTCTTTTTGCTATTAGTTCATTCTTTTTGCCCTAAATGACCCTGAAATTGAAAAGCACTACAAATGAACTCTGAAATTGAAAGCCACATCATCAATTTTTTTGAACTTATTTGAACTCCAGACTTTTGTGTGTTCAAAATGCACCATTCAAAGCCACATCATCAATTTTTAACCATTTCTGACTTCATTTGTTATTTTTCATGCATTTACTTATTTGTTTTGAGCTATATGACCCTGAAATTGAAAAGCACTTCAAATTAACTCTGAAGAGGTTGAAAATTGGCATGGTATCATCATTTCACCCATATAGCATATGCTAAAAAGTTGAGAGGGTTACGGCAAAAACTGGATGCACTTCGTGTACAAAATGCACAATCTCTATCGAAGTATCAGGGTTTCATATGGAAACTCATCTGTTACAAAAGGCATTTCACTTCTTCACATGTAACTATAGTGATATTCTAGATCAAAGGCATCATCATAATAGTTGTGGAGAGAAAGTCTTCACTTTTTCTTCGCTTGTATCCTTCGCTTATTGCGTCGTAACCATGGACATTCTTCATCGCTTAACAGGGTGCTTGGGTCAGCCTTGACTTTGAAGGAAGGAATTTCATGAAACTTTTCATAATCTTCACCCATGTCTAACTTTTTATTCTGGGCCAATCGATTCCCAATGGGAAACAACACCCCTCGAGCCGGCGGAGCTCCTAGGCTGCCGGTTGGCTGGTGTCTAACATAAGGGTGCGGGGGCGCAAGTTCGCCGCGGAAGCAGCGCTTAGATGGCTATCTTAGAGTTGCGTGGGTTGAAGGTACTGCCGCCGCCAGATCTGAATGACGACGAGTCTTTGTGGACTGGCCCAGGGGCGGCGCAACCATGGCAGTGCAGTGGGGTGGGAAGCGGGGTTTTGGTCGGGGCCACGGATGGCGGAGGCAGGCTGCTCTGCTGGTGGTCGCTGGCTCTTCAGGGAAGATTCCGAACAGTGTGAGCCGGGAGGCACAAGATGGCCATCAAGCCATCCGACATAGATCGGACAGTACCAAAATAAAATAAAATCGTGTGACCCCAATTTAGTCTTCAGTCAATAGACGTGTGAACACTCTCGTACCTTGCTGTTGATCTCTTAGGGTATTTCTTCAGATCAGAGAGATGTGTCATTCTTAACATTATGCGTTTTCTGCATCTTCAGCCACACCGTCTTCCAACTCACCGCAGCTGCTCAAACAAGGGAAGCATACACCAGAAGGGAGCTATAGTCCCCACTCAACAGTTCCCTGCATCAAATGCGCGTGCTCGACATAGACAGCCAGAACAACTGCAGGGCCATCGACAAGTCAGCACATGATGCTCACTCCTATGGATGGCGGCCAGATAGGTTGTACCCTCATCTTACTTGTGTGCAACATTTATAGCTTTGTTATTCATCTAAGCATGGAAAATAGATTATCACATTTCATTGTATATTCATGCTGATCTCTTACGAGTCTTGTTCAGGAGTTAACGATGTTCCATAGTTCAGCTAAGAGACTTGTTCTTTAGGTAACGTTGTTCCATAGTTATCATCCATCAGCCAATGCTATCCCACAGGATGGTGATTATAGTATTATACCACTTCTAGTATAACCTATGTTGTTCTTTAATACTTTTGTGTGCCATCTAGTTAATCTCGAGTACAAACGATACATATTCTGTAGCTTTCATCTGTGTGCTCCCTTTAGTTTTTGAGACCTGTTGCTGCTAGTTAACCCCAATCCTACAATTTATGTCGTCTCCTACAGGCATTCATTACATAAATCTAACTACTAGTTGTCTTCCATGGATGTCAGATATAATTGCACACACTGATGTATATCCACAAGAACGTCACGGAGCAATGTAACGGCCAACAAACTTGACGTCAATGATACCCAATATGATGGAACATGTAAAGGCAGTTCTTCACAAGACTTGCAGAAAGATGATGAATCCTATTCACCCCATAAGGTGCTTGCTCTAACTTGGCCCTTGATATGGGTACAACATGCATATAATGTCCTGGAGTGCATCTACTCTGTTGCAATGCCTTGTGCTTCGCCTGCTGATCATGCATGTAAATATGGCATGCCTTCCTGTTTTTCAGTACCTATTCCATTAATGATAACATGTTTTCAAATTCAAGTACTGTCATTCTACTCTATCGCAACGCCATCTGCTTAGTTTGGACATCATGCTTCTCAATATCTTAACGGCGACCCGTTACGGTCGATGCCACGTGTCGGTCACCCTTGACGAACGCACTTCTATGACGCGCGATTTTTCGTCATGGAAGTGGAACTTCCGTGATGATAATTTTGGTAATGTCATGGTACACTTCTACGACAACACATGTATGACTATCTTGATTCTGTCATAAAATCGTCATGGACGTACATGCATGACAGATAACGTGACCTAGTGTGACAAACACGTGTCATCACCGAAATGTATTTTTTGTAGTGAGCCACCAGGGCCAGACGCCATGACTAGTGGCTCAAGGCGCGGGGCACCTGGGCAATGGCTCCAGCGGGGCGGCCGCGGACGCCTACAACCCCCGCAAGGTGAACGTGGAGTACTTGCCGGGAGAAGGCCCCAACCCATTCCCCGAGCCGAGATGGGTGGGCGGAACGCCCGAAGCACGGGCCTTCCATGAGCCGCCCGAAGGCTTCGCCGACCCCTTCAGCAACGACGACGGCGGGGTACATCCAATGTCTCAGGAGCAAGCTTACGCTAACCATGAGCTGCAGGTGAACCGGGTCGTGCTAACAGTTGGAGATCTCAGGGCGGCGGCCCCGCCCCCAGTGGGAGTGGAGCTCTGGGGGCTGCGCGGGAGAGGCCTGGAGCCAGCCCTTCCCCGCGCCACACAGAGCAAGGCGCTGCACGGAGGTAGGTCCTCTGCCGGGGGAAGGGCCGGTGAGCCATTCCCCCCGGCAGAGGGCCCGTGGTCGCCGAGGGCGCCGCTAGCGTCCTACTTGCCCCTTGGTCCCATCCTGGTTTCCGGACGCCCCAATGGTGGTCGAGGGTGGCGCAGGGGCGGGGCCCTCGTCTGGCGATATGAAGCAAGGCTCGCGCGTGTGAAGGTCTCCGCCCGTGATACTCTCACGTAATAATGAGTGGGGATGTACACGCCCCGGAGTCTTCGGAGTGCCGCCCTTGGGCCTCGGGGGCTCCCGCCCACGTCCTAGTGGAAGCACCATGCTCCGCGCTGGCCGTCGACACTGTCCCCCAATGACTATGCTCACAAGCAGTGAAAGCACTTAGCTCCACGCTGGTGGGAAGACAAGAAGACTAGCTAGGTGCCGGATGCGGCCATTTCCTTTCATCCCTTTTCTGTAACTCGATTCGCCGCCCTTTTAAGCTGAAATTGAAGTCGTATTCCCGTTATCAAGTGTTGGTGGAGTCTTCTTTTGTTCGTGTGGATTTCTTGCGTTTTGGTTGCGTGCTTTATTTTGAGGCTCGCGCCTGCTACCCCTCCCCTTGCGAGCGCCTCGCGAGCGGGGGCTGGGCATGGTATTGGCACGTCGATCGAGCTCAGGCAAGCCCGACCGGCGGCAGACCCCCCAGGATCAAATATACGATCGCCGCGGGACCACCGTGTGCACATCCTGCCTCATCTGGCATTCACTCCTCGCGAGGCCCTCTCGGGCGGACCAGCAGCATCCTCGGGAAATCTAAAACCTCATTAGCCCCTAAACGGCTTCCCTCAGGAGAAAGGCGCATCAGCAACCCCAAAACTCGTTCAAGGCCTACTAAGATCGAGGTAAGTCACAGCAACGACCCAGCTCAGGTGCTCACAAGCTCGCGCGTTTCAGGTCCGTCTTAAAAGATAGAACATCAATTTACATACACGAGGGGCTCCCCCTCCAAAATTCTTTCACGCCCTGCAGGGCCGTGTCCAAATCTTTGCGTGCAGGTTTAGGTGAAGGAATGCTTGACTGGACGTGCTGCTCACAACGTCACCCTGGTCGCTCTCATACGCGTTGCTGGCGCTGTCACTAGCATCGTCTTCGCCATCGTTGACTGCGCCATCTTCGTCCACCGCGACCACCACCGCGTCATCCTCGGTGGCGAACGCCCTGGCCAAAGCATCCACGTGGTCATCCACCCAGTGCGAGAGGTTGTCCCGGATAACCCCGGGCACTGGGGCTATGGCAGCATCAAAATTGAAGTGGGGGTCGACGTTCTGAAGATGACTGAAGACGCATGAGAATGCTTGTCCAAGGAGGCTCCGACTCCTCTCCTCGACAAGCTCGCGGGCCCTCGCGGCCCGGTCCTCCAGACGCGTCACGACTTCGGTGAAGAAGCAAAGCTGACAGGCATAATCTTCCGAGTGGGGACGAGGGGCGTTCTCCTAGCAGATGGTGCCCAAGGCTCGGTTAGCCCTCACCCTGAGGGCCTGAAGCATGGGGGCGTGCTCGCGCAGCAGCTTTTGCCGACGGCACGCCTCCTCCCTGTTCTACTCCACGAGGGACGCGACGTAATCAATCTGCCGCTAGAGCGAGAGCAAGTCGGCGCGCGCGGAGGCCAGATCCGCCTGGGTAGAGGTCAGGGCTTCTCGCGCTGCTCCGCCCCGATCAGCCGTGTCCTGAGGGCGGCGGTCCTGCCCTCAGCTTCGGCCTCCAGGAACTTTAGCTTTAGATTGTACTCGTCGGCAAGATCCGCGCGAGCCTTCGTCACCCTCCGATCAACCTCCTCCCGGATCTCGGCTTCGCGCACATTGACGGCGTCCTCAGCCAGGGTCACCTGGCGCTCCCTCGTCTCCAACCATTCAAGCTCGAGGCTGCGCTTCGAGGCCTCCAACATCAGCGCCTCCTCGCGCATCAAGATCTCCTTCTCTTCGGAAGGCGCCCCCCTCATTGATGCCAAGATGGCCCTGCACGCCTCGACCTGCTGCTCAAGGGTAGGATTCAAGGCCTGGAGCTCCCGTTCGCGCTCTTTGGCGACCTCGCGGTGGCGATCAGCCTCCCTGGCCTCCTCCAAGGCCCGAGCGCTGGCCTCGCATGAGGTCGCAAGGGACGCTCGGCCTTCGCACTGGCGCGCTCGCACTGAAGATGCTCGAGGTTGATGGTAACCTTCAATTGACGCCATTCGTCCGCCAGTCGAAGGCCCTCTGGCTCAAGGTGGGCGTCCACATCGACAAGCTCTTCCCCGAGCTGGCTCAGTGTACCCATCGCCTCCCGGAAGAGCTCGTGGCAGACGGCGCCGCGCCCACACGCAAGCTCAAACGCGCGGCCAGGTCGTCCTCCGCGCCGGGAATCGTTGGGGAAGCTTGACGCGGCTCCCCTGCTCCTAGCAGGGGGCTGGAGGCCGGCGCATTCCCTGTCGCCTCTCGGGCCTCGGCGGGGGCGCTACCGGTTGAGGCCTCATTGCTCGAGGACGAGGCCAAGGCCGAGGTCGCCCAGCTGCGGGCGATGACCAATGGAGGGGCCCTCGGCATGCCTCCGGCACCCCAGACAGGACCGTGAAGGAGGGACGACAAGAATGCAAGGTCAAGACACCTGGTCGGCACGTCCACCTCCTCATCAGACCTCGTGCCACGGGCAGAAGTCTGGCGGGGAGTGTTCAAGGCCAGTAGCGAGCCCGGAGCGGGTGGAGGTCGCTTCTCAGGAGATTTCGCCGCCTCGGCCGAAGGGACCCCAAAGAGTTGTGGTCAGGAGGGGATGCCGCACTCAGGAAATCATGAAGGTAAGGTACTTACTCGTCTATTGCGATATACTTCCTCTGCTTCAACGGTCGGTAGGCGTCACCGCTACAGCTTGGAGACCCCTTCCTCTTGCGGAGTGCTTAAGAATTCAGGCGAAGCTGGCCAAAGCCCTCGGCGCGACCGCCAGCGCCAAGGGCGGTTGGTAGGGCCCCAGAGGGACCGACCTCGGGAGCGTCAGGCGGTTTCAGCTCCTCAGCCTCCGCCTCAGGGTGGTTCGCCCGGGCCTCGGGGGCTTCCATCTCACGAGCATCGGACCGCTCCGGCCTCCCGGCCGCCTCCTCAGGACGGCACGCATGAGCCCCAATTTCTATTTACCCTTCATAAGGACCCTTTTCATCGAATCCGTTCCGACTAAAGTAGGAGAGACAGACACCCGCTAGCCACCTTATGCAACTAGTGCATGTCAGTCGGTGGAACCAGTCTCACGTAAGCGTACGTGTAAGGTCGGTCCGGGCCGCTTCATCCCACAATGCCGCCGAAACAAGATAAGACTAGTAGCGGCAAGAAGAATTGGCAACATCAACGCCCACAACTGCTTTGTGTTCTACTCGTGCATAGTAACTACGCATAGGCCTGGCTCATGATGCCACTGTTGGGAATCGTAGCATAATTGTTAATTTTTCCTACGCTCACCAAGATGCATCTATGGAGTATACTAGCAACGAGGGAAAAGGGGTGCATCTACATACCCTTGTAGATCGCGAGCGGAAGCGTTCCAATGAACGTGGATGACGGAGTCGTACTCGCCGTGATCCAAATCACCGATGACCGAGTGCCGAATGGACGGCACCTCCGCGTTCAACACACGTACGGTGCAGCGACGTCTCCTCCTTCTTGATCCAGCAAGGGGAAGGAGAGGTTGATGGAGATCCAGCAGCACGACGGCGTGGTGGTGGATGTAGCGGGTCTCGGCAGGGCTTCGCCGAGCTTCTGCGAGAGGGAGAGGTGTAGCAGGGGAGGAGGGAGGCGCCCAAGGCTGTCTAGTTGCTGCCCTCCCTCCCCCCCTTTATATAGGCCCCTGGGGGGGCGCCGGCCCTGGGAGATGGGATCTCCAAGGGGGGGCGGCGGCCAAGGGGGAAGGGGGGGTGGCTTCCCCCCCAAGCCAAGTGGGGCGCCCCCCCACCCTAGGGTTTCCAACCCTAGGCGCAGGGGGAGACCCATGGGGGGCGCCCCAGCCCACTAGGGGCTGGTTCCCTTCCAACTTCAGCCCACGGGGCCCTCCGGGATAGGTGGCCCCACCCGGTGGACCCCCGGGACCCTTCCGGTGGTCCCGGTACAATACCGATAAGCCCCGAAACTTTCCCGGTGGCCGAAACTGGACTTCCTATATATAATTCTTCACCTCCGGACCATTCCGGAGCTCCTCGTGACATCCGGGATCTCATTCGGGACTCCGAACAACTTTCGGGTTTCCGCATACACATATCTCTACAACCCTAGAGTCACCGAACCTTAAGTGTGTAAACCCTACGGGTTCGGGAGACATGCAGACATGACCGAGACGCCTCTCCGGTCAATAACCAACAGCGGGATCTGGATACCCACGTTGGCTCCCACATGTTCCACGATGATCTCATCAGATGAACCACGATGTCGAGGATTCAATCAATCCCGTATGCAATTCCCTTTGTCAATCGGTATGTTACTTGCCCGAGATTCGATCGTCGGTATCCCAATACCTTGTTCAATCTCGTTACCGGCAAGTCTCTTTACTCGTACCACAATGAATGATCCCGTGACTAAAGCCTTAGTCACATTGAGCTCATTATGATGATGCATTACTGAGTGGGCCCAGAGATACCTCTCCGTCACACGGAGTGACAAATCCCAGTCTCGATCCGTGCCAACCCAACAGACACTTTCGGAGATACCCGTAGTTCACCTTTATAGTCACCCAGTTACGTTGTGACGTTTGGTACACCCAAAGCATTCCTACGGTATCCGGGAGTTGCATGATCTCATGGTCTAAGGAAAAGATACTTGACATTCGAAAAGCTCTAGCAAACGAAACTACGCGATCTTTTATGCTATGCTTAGGATTGGGTCTTGTCCATCACATCATTCTCCTAATGATGTGATCCCGTTATCAATGACATCCAATGTCCATAGTCAGGAAACCATGACTATCTGTTGATCAACGAGCTAGTCAACTAGAGGCTTACTAGGGACACGTTGTGGTCTATGTATTCACACATGTATTACGATTTCCAGATAACACAATTATAGCATGAATAATAGACAATTACCATGAACAAAGAAATATAATAATAACCATTTATTATTGCCTCTAGGGCATATTTCCAACAGTCTCCCACTTGCACTAGAGTCAATAATCTAGTTACACTGTGATGAATCGAACACCCATTGCGTCCTGGTGTTGATCATGTTTTGCTCTAGGGAGAGGTTTAGTCAACGGATCTGCTACATTCAGGTCCGTATGTACTTTACAAATATCTATGTCTCCATTTTGAACACTTTCACGAATGGAGTTGAAGCGACGCTTGATATGCCTGGTCTTCCTGTGAAATCTGGGCTCCTTCGCAAGGGCAATAGCTCCAGTGTTGTCACAGAAGAGAGTCATCGGGCCCGACACGTTGGGAATCACCCCTAGGTCGGTAATGAACTCCTTCTTCCAGACTGCTTCCTGTGCTGCCTCCGAGGCTGTCATGTACTCCGCTTCACATGTAGATCCCGCCACGACGCTTTGCTTGCAACTGCACCAGCTTATTGCTCCTCCATTCAAAATATACACGTATCCGGTTTGTGACTTCGAGTCATCCAGATCTGTGTCGAAGCTAGCGTCGACGTAACCCTTTACGACGAGCTCTTCGTCACCTCCATAAACGAGAAACATATCCTTAGTCCTCTTCAGGTACTTCAGGATATTCTTGACCGCTGTCCAGTGATCCATGCCGGGATTACTTTCGTACCTTCCTACCAAACTTATGGCAAGGTTTACATCAGGTCTGGTACACAGCATGGCATACATAATAGACCCTATGGCCGAGGCATAGGGGATGACACTCATCTTTTCTCTATCTTCTGCCGTGGTCGGGCATTGAGCCGTGCTCAATTGCACACCTTGCAATACAGGCAAGAACCCCTTCTGGACTGATCCATATTGAACTTCTTCAATATCTTGTCAAGGTATGTACTCTGTGAAAGACCAATGAGGCGTCTTGATCTATCTCTATAGATCTTGATGCCTAATATATAAGCAGCTTCTCCAAGGTCCTTCATTGAAAAACACTTATTCAAATAGGCCTTTATACTTTCCAAGAATTCTATATCATTTCCCATCAATAATATGTCATCCACATATAATAAGAGAAATGCTACAGAGCTCCCACTCACTTTCTTGTAAACACAGGCTTCTCCATAAGTCTGTGTAAACCCAAACGCTTTGATCATCTCATCAAAGCGAATGTTCCAACTCCGAGATGCTTGCACCAGCCCATAGATTGAGCGCTGGAGCTTGCATACTTTGTTAGCATTCTTAGGATCGACAAAACCTTCCGGCTGCATCATATACAACTCTTCCTTAAGGAAGCCATTAAGGAATGCCGTTTTGACGTCCATCTGCCATATCTCATAATCATAGTATGCGGCAATTGCTAACATGATTCGGACGGACTTCAGCTTCGCTACGGGTGAGAAAGTCTCATTGTAGTCAAACCCTTGAACTTGTCGATAACCCTTAGCGACAAGTCGAGCCTTATAGATGGTCACATTACCATCCGCGTCTATCTTCTTCTTAAATATCCATTTGTTTTCTATGGCTCGCCGATCATCGGGCAAGTCAGTCAAAGTCCATACTTCGTTTTCATACATGGATCCTATCTCGGATTTCATGGCTTCTAGCCATTTGTCGGAATCCGGGCCCGCCATCGCTTCTTCATAGTTCGAAGGTTCACCGTTGTCTAACAACATGATTTCTAGGACAGGTTTGCCGTACCACTCTGGTGCGGAACGTGTCCTTGTGGACCTACGAAGTTCAGTAGTAACTTGATCCGAAGCTTCATGACCATCATCATTAACTTCCTCCCCAGTCGGTGTAGGCACCACAGGAACATTTTCCCGCGCTGCGCTACTTCCGGTTCGGAAGGGGTGCCTATCACCTCATCAAGTTCCACCTTCCTCCCACTCAATTCTTTCGAGAGAAACTCCTTCTCCAGAAAGGACCCGTTCTTGGCAACGAAGATCTTTCCTTCGGATCTGAGGTAGAAGGTATACCCAATAGTTTCCTTAGGGTATCCTATGAAGACGCATTTTTCCGACTTGGGTTCGAGCTTTTCAGGTTGAAGTTTCTTGACATAAGCATCGCATCCCCAAACTTTTAGAAACGACAGCTTAGGTTTCTTCCCAAACCATAATTCATACGGTGTCGTCTCAACGGATTTCGACGGAGCCCTATTTAAAGTGAATGCGGCAGTCTCTAAAGCATAGCCCCAAAATGAGAGCGGTAAATCGGTAAGAGACATCATAGATCGCACCATATCCAATAGAGTGCGATTACGACGTTCGGACACACCGTTTCTCTGAGGTGTTCCAGGCGGCGTGAGTTGTGAAACTATTCCACATTTCCTTAAGTGTGTACCAAATTCGTGACTAAAATATTCTCCACCACGATCTGATCGTAAGAATTTTATTTTCCTGTCACGTTGATTCTCAACCTCACTCTGAAATTCCTTGAACTTTTCAAAGGTTTCAGACTTGTGTTTCATTAGGTAGACATACCCATATCTACTTAAGTCATCAGTGAGAGTGAGAACATAACGATATCCTCCGCGAGCCTCAACACTCATTGGACCGCACACATCGGTATGTATGATTTCCAATAAGTTGGTCGCTCGCTCCATTGTTCTGGAGAACGGAGTCTTGGTCATCTTACCCATGAGGCATGGTTCGCACGTGTCAAATGATTCGTAATCAAGAGACTCCAAAAGTCCATCTGCATGGAGCTTCTTCATGCGCTTGACACCAATGTGACCAAGGCGGCAGTGCCACAAGTATGTGGGACTATCGTTATCAACTTTACATCTTTTGGTATTCACACTATGAACATGTGTAACATCACGTTCGAGATTCATCAAGAATAAACCATTAACCAGCGGGGCATGACCATAAAACATATCTCTCATATAAATAGAACAACCATTATTCTCGGATTTAAATGAGTAGCCATCTCGAATTAAACGAGATCCAGATACAATGTTCATGCTCAAAGCTAGCACTAAATAACAATTATTGAGGTTTAAAACTAATCCCGTAGGTAGATGCAGAGGTAGCGTGCCGACGGCGATCACATCGACCTTGGAACCATTCCCGACGCGCATCGTCACCTCGTCCTTCGCCAGTCTCCGTTTATTCCGTAGTTCCTGTTTTGAGTTACAAATATGAGCAACCGCACCGGTATCAAATACCCAGGAGCTACTACGAGTACTGGTAAGGTACACATCAATTACATGTATATCACATATACCTTTGGTGTTGCCAGCCTTCTTGTCCGCTAAGTATTTGGGGCAGTTCCGCTTCCAGTGACCACTTCCCTTGCAATAAAAGCACTCAGTTTCAGGCTTGGGTCCATTATTTGACTTCTTCCCAGTAACTGGTTTACCGGGCGCGGCAACTCCCTTGCCGTCCTTCTTGAAGTTCTTCTTACCCTTGCCCTTCTTGAACTTAGTGGTTTTATTCACCATCAACACTTGATGTTCTTTTCGGATTTCCACCTCCGCTGATTTCAGCATCGAATATACCTCAGGAATGGTCTTTTCCATCCCCTGCATATTGAAGTTCATCACAAAGCTCTTGAAGCTTGGTGGAAGCGACTGGAGGATTCTGTCAATAACCGCGTCATCCGGGAGATTAACTCCCAGCTGAGTCAGGCGGTTGTGCAACCCAGACATTCTGAGTATGTGCTCACTAACAGAACTATTCTCCTCCATCTTACAGCTGAAGAACTTGTCGGAGACATCATATCTCTCGACCCGGGCATGAGCTTGGAAAACCATTTTCAGCTCCTCGAACATCTCATATGCTCCATGTTTCTCAAAACGCTTTTGGAGACCCGGTTCTAAGCTGTAAAGCATGCCGCACTGAACGAGGGAGTAATCATCAGCACGTGATTGCCAAGCGTTCATAACGTCTTGGTTCTCTGGGATTGGTGCTTCACCTAGCGGTGCTTCTAAGACATAATCTTTCTTGGCTACTATGAGGATGATCCTCAGGTTCCGGACCCAGTCCGTATAGTTGCTGCCATCATCTTTCAGCTTGGTTTTCTCTAGGAACGCGTTGAAATTGAGGACAACGTTGGCCATTTGATCTACAAGACATAGTGTAAAGATTTTAGACTAAGTTCATGATAATTAAGTTCATTTAATCAAATTACTCAATGAACTCCCACTCAGATAGACATCCCTCTATTCATCTAAGTGAAACACGATCCGAGTTAACTAGGCCGTGTCCGATCATCACGTGAGACGGACTAGTCAAGATCGGTGAACATCTCCATGTTGATCGTATCTTCTATACGACTCATGCTCGACCTTTCGGTCCTCCGTGTTCCGAGGCCATGTCTGTACATGCTAGGCTCGTCAAGTCAACCTAAGTGTATTGCGTGTGTTCCGAGGCCATGTCTGTACATGCTAGGCTCGTCAACACCCGTTGTATTCGAACGTTAGAATCTATCACACCCGATCATCACGTGGTGCTTCGAAACAACGAACCTTCGCAACGGTGCACAGTTAGGGGGAACACTTTTCTTGAAATTATCATAAGGGATCATCTTACTTACTACCATCGTTCTAAGCAAATAAGATGCAAAAACATGATAAACATCACATGCAATCAAATAGTGACATGATATGGCCAATATCATTTTGCTCCTTTGATCTCCATCTTCGGGGCACCATGATCATCTTCGTCACCGGCATGACACCATGATCTCCATCATCATGATCTCCATCATTGTGTCTTCATGAAGTCGTCACGCCAACGATTACTTCTACTTCTATGGCTAACGCGTTTAGCAACAAAGTAAAGTAATTTACATGGCGTTATTCAATGACACGCAGGTCATGCAAAATAATAAAGACAACTCCTATGGCGCCTGCCGGTTGTCATACTCATAGACATGCAAGTCGTGATTCCTATTACAAGAATATGATCAATCTCATACATCACATATATCATTCATCACATCTTCTGGCCATATCACATCACATAGCACATGCTGCAAAAACAAGTTAGACGTCCTCTAATTGTTGTTGCAAGTTTTTACGTGGCTTGTAGGTTTCTAGCAAGAACGTTTCTTACCTATGTATGAACACAACGTGATTTGCCAATTTATATTTACCCTTCATAAGGACCCTTTTCATCGAATCCGTTCCGACTAAAGTAGGAGAGACAGACACCCGCTAGCCACCTTATGCAACTAGTGCATGTCAGTCGGTGGAACCAGTCTCACGTAAGCGTACGTGTAAGGTCGGTCCGGGCCGCTTCATCCCACAATGCCACCGAAACAAGATAAGACTAGTAGCGGCAAGAAGAATTGGCAACATCAACGCCCACAACTGCTTTGTGTTCTACTCGTGCATAGTAACTACGCATAGGCCTGGCTCATGATGCCACTATTGGGAATCGTAGCATAATTTTAAAATTTTCCTACGCTCACCAAGATGCATCTATGGAGTATACTAGCAACGAGGGGAAAGGGGTGCATCTACATACCCTTGTAGATCGCGAGCGGAAGCGTTCCAATGAACGTGGATGACGGAGTCGTACTCGCCGTGATCCAAATCACCGATGACCGAGTGCCGAACGGACGACACCTCCGCGTTCAACACACGTACGGTGCAGCGACGTCTCCTCCTTCTTGATCCAGCAAGGGGAAGGAGAGGTTGATGGAGATCCAGCAGCACGACGGCGTGGTGGTGGATGTGGCGGGTCTCGGCAGGGCTTCGCCGAGCTTCTGCGAGAGGGAGAGGTGTAGCAGGGGAGGAGGGAGGCGCCCAAGGCTGTCTAGTTGCTGCCCTCCCTCCCCCCTTTATATAGGCCCCTGGGGGGGCGCCGGCCCTGGGAGATGGGATCTCCAAGGGGGGGCGGCGGCCAAGGGGGAAGGGGGGTGGCTTCCCCCCCAAGCCAAGTGGGGCGCCCCCCCACCCTAGGGTTTCCAACCCTAGGCGCAGGGGGAGGCCCATGGGGGGCGCCCCAGCCCACTAGGGGCTGGTTCCCTTCCCACTTAAGCCCACGGGGCCCTCCGGGATAGGTGGCCCCACCCGGTGGACCCCCGGGACCCTTCCGATGGTCCCGGTACAATACCGATAACCCCCGAAACTTTCCCGGTGGCCGAAACTGGACTTCCTATATATAATTCTTCACCTCCGGACCATTCCGGAACTCCTCGTGACGTCCGGGATCTCATCCGGGACTCCGAACAACTTTCGGGTTTCCGCATACACATATCTCTACAACCCTAGCGTCACCGAACCTTAAGTGTGTAGACCTACGGGTTCGGGAGAAATGCAGACATGACCGAGACGCCTCTCCGGTCAATAACCAACAGCGGGATCTGGATACCCATGTTGGCTCCCACATGTTCCACGATGATCTCATCGGATGAACCACGATGTCGAGGATTCAATCAATCCCGTATGCAATTCCCTTTGTCAATCGGTATGTTACTTGCCCGAGATTCGATCGTCGGTATCCCAATACCTTGTTCAATCTCGTTACCGGCAAGTCTCTTTACTCGTACCACAATGCATGATCCCGTGACTAAAGCCTTAGTCACATTGAGCTCATTATGATGATGCATTACCGAGTGGGCCCAGAGATACCTCTCCGTCACACGGAGTGACAAATCCCAGTCTCGATCCGTGCCAACCCAACAGACACTTTCGGAGATACCCGTAGTGCACCTTTATAGTCACCCAGTTACGTTGTGACGTTTGGCACACCCAAAGCATTCCTACGGTATCCGGGAGTTAAACGATCTCATGGTCTAAGGAAAAGATACTTGACATTGGAAAAGCTGTAGCAAACGAAACCACGCGATCTTTTATGCTATGCTTAGGATTGGGTCTTGTCCATCACATCATTCTCCTAATGATGTGATCCCGTTATCAATGACATCCAATGTACATAGTCAGGAAACCATGACTATCTGTTGATCAACGAGCTAGTCAACTAGAGGCTTACTAGGGACACGTTGTGGTCTATGTATTCACACATGTATTACGATTTCCGGATAACACAATTATAGCATGAATAATAGACAATTACCATGAACAAAGAAATATAATAATAACCATTTATTATTGCCTCTAGGGCATATTTCCAACAGGGTCATCACCTCGGGAGCCCTGACCAGCATCGCTTCTTCGGCAGCCACGTCACTGGCGTTCGATGGCGCTTGCCCCCCTGCGCCCACATCCCGGGTGAGCGTCGTAATGGCAGCATGCAGAGGAACCACAAGAACGGGGCTCTCGTGGGACCCTTCAAGGCCGACCGGGTGCAGCCCCCATTCATCGAAAGGAGGCATCTGCCTCACGAACTCCGCCTTGTTCGAGCAGCAGTACAAGAGGCAACCCCCCCCCCCCTCCGGCAGATCGGCTGGCACCAGGTCGCCCGTCAAGAGCTCTAGCACCGTCCGCAACGCCTCGGGAGGAAGCGCGGGCTCGTGAAGCCTTATGGGGTCCCTGCTGTCGGTGTCAAAACCGGCGGATCTCGGGTACGGGGTCCCTGTTGTCGGTGTCAAAACCGGCGGATCTCAGGTAGGGGGTCCCGAACTGTGCGTGCTAAGGTTGATGGTAACAGGAGGCGGGGGACACAATGTTTACCCAGGTTCAGGCCCTCTCTATGGAGGTAATACCCTACTTCCTGCTTGATTGATCTTGATGAATATGAGTATTACAAGAGTTGATCTACCACGAGATCGTAATGGCTAAAACCCTAGAAGTCTAGCATGTATGCCTACGATTATTATGATTGGCCTCTACGGCTCTAACCCTCCGGTTTATATAGACACCGGAGGGGGCTAGGGTTACACAAAGTCGGTTACAGAGAAAGGAACCTTCATATTTGGACGCCAAGCTTGCCTTCCACGCCAAGGAGAGTCCCATCCGGACACGGGAGAGAGTCTTCGGTCTTGTTCCTTCACAGCCCATCAGTCCGGACGCCCGAGGACCCCTTAGTCCAGGACTCCCTCAGTAGCCCTTGAACCAGGCTTCAATGATGATGTGTCCGGCGTGCAAATTGTCTTTGGCATTGCAAGGCGGGTTCCTCCTCCGAATACTCTGAAATAGCCTTCGATCGTAACGAATGTGTCCGGCTCTGCAACCCGAATACCACACACATCGGCAGAGAGTATAATAATTCACGAATCCAACCCGCTGACAAATTTTCGTAATGTGACATCACGTCTGTCCGGTCATTATTTGGAACCGTTTTCGTCTGCCGTTCCACGTTTCGAGACGCAGTTTTCATTGGCACGTCTTTTCGAAGCAGGGATCGTGTCCCCTTGTTGCGGGATTTCTCATCAATACGGGCGTGGGTAATCTAACCGCGCCGTCTGCACAGCCCTTGGGAATAGGCGAGTTTTGAAGCGAGTGGGGAGGCGCCTGATATTCACTGCCTTTATAGGGTGAGAAAGAATCCTTTCTTTCACCCATGCCTTCTCCCTTTCTCTGCCCTCCCATTCTCGAGCTCCAGTGCCCAAGTCCTCATCCTTTCCGCCTCAAGGAAGCACTCGACCATGTCCAGATCTGGAGCGCAAGGCAAGTGAATGGTCTCCTCCGTCAAGGAGAAGGACATCACCACGCTTCGGGAGGCCGAGTATCTGGCCAAAGAAATCGCCCACTGGCTCCCGGCCAAGGGGCAAATCATCCCCACCCCAGAGCCTGATGAGAGGGTAGTGTTCATCCCTCACTTCGTCCGCGGGTTAGTGTTTCCTCTCCACCCTTTCGTCTGCGGACTCATGTTCTACTATGGGCTAGATTTCCATGATCTAGCCCCAAATTCCTTCCTCAACATCTCGGCATTCATTGTCGTGTGCGAGGCCTTCCTCCGCATCCCACCTCACTTCGGACTATGGCTCAAAATCTTCAACGTGAAGCCGCAGGTGGTGGATGGCCAGCACGCAGAGTGCGGAGGCGCCATGGTGAGTAAGATGCCCAACGTCACATGGCCCAAAGGTACCTTAGTGGAGACCGTCAAAGGGTGGCAAAAACTATGGTTCTATGTCACAGAGCCCCGCGACGCCACCTGGGCCGCGGCTCCCGAATTCCAGTCCAGAGCTCCAATGCGGCTCACCTCCTGGCTAGAGAAGGGCCTGGACTGGTCTTCGTCGGACGAGCTGACAGCGCTTCACACGCGCACTAAGAGTATGGTCGACAAGAACATCAAACTTGTCGATGTGATCCAGGTGATGCTAGTTCGCCGGATCCTTCCATGCCAGAGCCGGACTTGCCATCTATGGGAGTTCAATCCAGCTGAGCACCAGACCTTACAACAATTCTTTGGAACTACGCACGAAGAAATTTGGAAGGTGCTCTTCAAGGACAACAAGATGCCGCCGAAGACGACCGGCGACCGTGGGCATGACTTGGCCCATCCCGCCAGTCCGGTAAGTCTTTTGCATTCCAAGGTGTGTCCTTGGCTTGCTTGCTCAGGGAAGATATCTAAGCTTCACCATTCATTTTTCAGGGATGGACAAAGAAGGCGGAGCGGATCAAGTGCCCGGCTCCGCTGCCCGAGGAACCAGCCATCCCGCTCCTGACGAAGATGCTGGTTCAGATGCCCTACAAGGCGCCAGAGAAGAAGGCCAAGAAGAAGGCCAAGGGGGGCAAAAGTGGCCCCCGCCGCAAGGGTGCTTCGGACTCGACGTCCGAAGACACCGAGACTCACTCCTCCACCGCTGAGGACGATGACGATGAGGAGGAAGAAAGCAACGCCCCCTAAGGGGGGAAGGAAGAAAAGGGCGGCCTCCACAAATCTGGAGGCAGAGGCATCCAAGAGGGGGAAAAGCTCCCTCGCAGATAACTCTGGGTGGGACGTCGAAAGTAGCCCCGAGCCACGCCCCCGAAACAAGCCCCCGGCCGAACCGTGAGTACTCAAAAGACTCTGACACAATCGTGTATTCAGCCTCTTCTTTTTATAATTTTAATGCGCTGAATCATGCGCTTGCAGTCCGGCCCACGACAGCTCCATGCGATCCTCATCAGGAGGTTTGCTAGATTCAAAGGCGATGGCCAGCGAGTCACCGCCGGTCGCTCCCTCTCCCAAAGCCAAGGGCGACGAGGTGCTGTCCCAAAGGACCTTCCCAGGCCAGGGAGAGGTTCGGGAGACCTTCGGGGTGGCGTCGGAGGATGACCCTTCGGCCGTCGGACACTTGGGAGAGAAGACCCCCATGGAGACTGGCGATGGGGGCCATGTCCAATTCGGACCCCAGCATAATACAGTTTCGGAGACCTATACGGCTCCGGAATCTGACGAGCAGCCTCCTTCGAAAGAAGGAGGTGTGCCTATTCCGCCGGTGACCTTTGTCCAACCAGAGGCACCGGACGCTCTGTTGGAAGCGCTGCGAAGTGCTCCCATTGTGGAGGAGCACCGTACCCTCATGGGTACAGTGATTGAGAAGATTCATTCCGCGAAAAGCGGACTGACCAAAGCCTGCATAATCCTCCTAACAGGCTTTGAGGTATGAAACACTCTTGCGTAAAAAGGAATGTCACAGTATAGACAGTAGCCCGTGAGACACTGTCCGGTGTACGGAAAGAAAAGCGGCGACCGCCCACGCTGCCGAAGTCTCCGGACTGAAGTAGAGACTAGAGCGGGCCGAGGAGGAGCTCGGCCAAGCAAGGAAGCAGATAGAGGAGAAGCAAGGTATGTAATGACCTGCTGTGTATGCGGAAGAAACAAGTTATGAGTTATTGACCGGAGTGCCGCAATATTTGTAGGAGTGGCGTCCGAGGTCGAGGCCCTAAAAAAGGTGCTGGCCGAAGCCGAGAAGGGAACGGCCAAGGAGCAGCCGCCCGTGCAAAGCACGAGCCAGGATTGATGAGGTCCAACAAGAGCTCCATGACACCGTCAAGAAATGCGATTCCTTGGAGTGCAAGAGTGCAGATCAAGAGACCGAACTCGCCAAGGCTCGCCAGAGAGCACAAGATGCCTGGGTTGAAGCCCAGGGTACCCTCCAGGAAATCCAGGAGGCCAGAAAGATTGCAGCGGGTAAGGCTTTCATTATGCAAAGCAAGTATGTGAAGAAAAGGTACTTATTACTGACCCGGATTTGGAGTTCTCCAGGGACGTTTGCGGATCTGCCGCGCAGTATTTCTGATGTTGCGGAGTTCTTCCGAGCCGAAGAAGGGAGCTCAATGGAGAAGCTGTTCTGGTCGCAATACCTTGCGCCATAACATCCGGTGCCCTTTAGCGATCAGTTAAAACAGCCGGTCGAGCTGCATAGGGTGGCCGAACTGGCCATGAAGGACTTGATAATCCGGCTATGGCCTGCCGAAGCTATACCCAGCAGCTACTTCGGGCTCGTGAAACGGCTGGTGAATGACTGCCCTTGGCTGGACGTCATCAAGCGGTCGGTCTGCATCGAGGGCGCGCGCATGGCCTTCGCCCGCGTGAAGGTGCATTGGGCGAAGATGAACGTCGTAAAGCTTCCAACCGAGGGACCGCCTGAGGGCAAGGAACACTGCACGCCGGAGCGGTATTTTGGAGATGTCCTAGAGGGGTCTCGCATTGTAGTGGAGTAGTGTGCGAAAGACATTATCTTCGAATGAATACATTCGTGTTATCATGTCTTTCTATGATGAAAAAAAGCCGTTATGTAATATAATGCTTGTTTATTATTTTAAAAAATTTACCTCTTGTGCGGCCGTTTTATCAAATCTGAGAGTTGGCCAGTCGTCGGCTTCAGCCCCCACGTAGGTAGTACGGGGGTGTTCGGGATGGAATCTAAACACTCTTGATCCAATTGTTTGGTCCTTGAAGGAGGTGTTTAGCGCAGCAAACAAGGCAATTGGACTATGTGGCTTTATCACCCTCACTTAGCCATAGGACAATAGAATTTTAGGCGCAGCCCCTAGTATTCGTACGTCCAAACTTGGGGTACTGTAAACTCCTGATCGGATAAAAACCGAATCATCGCATGACGCGGAAAAAATCGCAAAAGATTTACAAACCTCTCGAACAGCTGACCGGCTCACGCCGTATCATGACAGTCAGTTTTCGGCTTTCTCTACTGAGGTGCTCATCCGGGTGAACCAGGGCACAATCGCAGTAGTTCTACCCTTACTACCCTAGCCGATATAGCGGAACATATGGTAGTAAGCACAGGAGCCGGGCAACCCAACTATTGACCAAAGACATGATTCGGAGCCGATGAATATAATGCTAAAGTTCGGGGTGCCGAACTATACTGTAAAAGTGTTCGGACTTTGTTGCCGTATTATGGGGTGTAATAAAGCCCCTGGCGAATTAAGGCGTACCAAAGTGTACAGGTGCAATTGATAAAAGTATCAAAAAAGGAAAAGAATGAAGTAATTGGGCCGCAAACTATTTTCCATTATAGTTTGGTCAATACGTCGAAGCGTATGTGTACAAGTAGTGCGGTAACCAACAGGGCTATTTGACATGCCACAACCAAGGGAGAGCTGCGTGTGTAGTTTTGATAACAGGTAAAACGATCGTTGAAAGCGACCACCTGGAAACTCCCTTATACATCAATGCTTCGTGCCGTCTTGGTGTATCTGTCCTCGATAGGTCCAACCAGCAGGCCATTATGTAAGGCCTGAGGAGAAAAGGAAGAATACCTGGAAAGGGAAAAGTAAAAAAGGTGAAAGCATGTGGATCCAGGGGAGGTTGAGCCGTATCATGGATCACAATCAGGTTATGCCTCCGTCTATACCCATGGTATTTTAAGTGCGTAATTATGTACGCGCAGTACGAATGCCGCCGCTTGGTCAGGACTGGGATGGAGACCAAATTGCTAATCGAGCTCTTGACGAGCTGGGCTGTCCTGCTGCAGATAGTCCGGACTCGCTTGATGGTGTCCGCGAGCTTGGCCGCCGAATTGAGGTTCTGGTTGACAAGGCCACTCTGTACTTCTGCCGCCAGGGCCGCGGTGTGCTCCTCGTTACGGAGGGAGCGTTCCATATTTCCATTAACTGTTATGACGCTACGTGGTCCGGGCATCTTGAGCTTGAGATAAGCATAGTGCGGCACCGCATTGAATCGAGCAAATGCGGTCCGTCCGAGCAGTGCGTGATACCCACTGCGGAAGGGGACGATATCGAAGATCCACTCTTCGCTTTGGAAGTTGTCCGGAGATCCGAAGAGAACTTCCAGTGTGATTGAGCCGTACAGCGGGCCTCCACACCTGGTATGACTCCCTTGAAGGTAGTTTTTGTGGGCTTGATCATTGAGGGATCGATGCCCATTTTGCGCACTTTATCCTGATAGAGCAGGTTCAGACTGCTGCCACCGTCCATGAGGACTCGTGTGAGATGGAATCCATCGATGATTGGGTCGAGGACCAGTGCGGCTGAAACGCCGTGACGGATACTGGTTGGATGATCCCGACGATCGAAGGTGATCAGGCATGACGACCATGGATTAAATTTTGGGGCGACTGGCTCTATCGCATAGACGTCCCTAAGCGCGCGCTTGCGCTCCCTCTTGGGGATGTGGGTAGCATATATCATATTCATTGTTTTAACTTGGGGAGGAAACTTCTTTTGGCCCCCTGTTTTCGGTGGCCGGGGCTCCTCGTCATCGTCCTCGCTTTGCGACCCCTTCTCCCTGTTCTCGGTATTTAAATTGCCAGCCTGCTTAAAAACCCAACAGTCTCTGTTGGTATGATTGGCTGATTTGTCTGGGGTGCCATGGATCTGGCACGGACGATTGAGAATGCGGTCCAAGCTGGAAGGTCCCTGATTGTTTCTTTTGTATGGCCTCTTCCGCTGGCCGGACATGCAGCCACTGAATCCGGCGTTGACTGTAGTGATATCGGTATTGTCACCATTGCTTCGATGTTTGTGCCTATTGTGTCGGAGCTTTCCGTTGCTGTTTTTGACCTCGGAGGTGTCTACTTCGCTTGCTGTGTTTTTGCTACGGGCCAGCCAACTATCCTCACCCGCGCAAAAGCGGGCCATAAGTGTCGTGAGGGCTGCCATAGACTTCGGCTTCTCTTGGCCGAGGTGGCGGGCGAGCCATTCGTTGCGGATGCTATGTTTAAAAGCCGCCAGGGCTTCGGCATCCGGACAGTCGACGATCTGGTTCTTTTTAGTTAGGAATCTAGTCCAAAATTTCCTGGCTGACTCTCCAGGGTGTTGAACAATGTGACTTAAGTCATCAGTGTCCGGAGGTCGTACTTACGTGCCTTGGAAGTTGTCGCGGAAGGCGTCTTACAAGTCCTCCCAGCTGCCAATAGAGTTTTCAGGCAGACTGTTTACCCAGTGCCGAGCTGGCCCTTTGAGTTTTAGCGGGAGGTATTTGATGGCGTGAATGTAATCTCCACGGGCCATATGGATATGGAGAAGAAAATCCTCGATGCATACCACGGGATCTGTTGTTCCATCATATGATTCGATATTCACGGGTTTGAACCCTTCTGGGAATTCGTGCTCCATTACTTCGTCAGTGAAGCAGAGAGGGTGTGCGGCGCCTCTATATCGGGCCACATCGCGACGTAGTTGATGGAGTCCGTCTGCGGTTTTCGGCCCGGGTGTGATTAGGTTTGTCACGTCCGAATAGATAGTCATCGTCGCGCGTCAGAGCACGTCCTCGCGATCCGTACATCGATCTGGTATGTCCTGCTCTATTTTCCAGGTCCGGTCGAAGGTCATATGTGTAACCCCGAGCTGTTTTATCTCTTCCTTTATGGGGAGGTAGGACGGGCTGGTGTTCGGCTTTGGTTGCCGCTTTGTCCCGACCGCGTGGTGGTCGGTCAGCCGCATTGTCCCGACCGTGTGGTACGGGTTCTGGTGCTTCATCATTGGTTGGGCACTTGAGGCCGTATTCTTCGGCTGCCAGGACATCAGTCCATCTATCGTTGAGCAGATCTTGGTTAGCTTGAAGCTCCTGCTGCTTCTTTTTCAGGCTCCTTGCAGTGGCTATTAGCCGGCGCTTGAAGCGCTCCTGCTCGAGAGGTTCCTCAGGCACGATGAATTCTTCGTTCCCAAGGCTCACGTCGTCCTTGGAGAGCGGAAGATAATTACTGTCCTTCGAGTTTTCGTGTATGGCCTGTTCATCAGGGCTAACGTGCCCGTCTTCCCGTTCGTCCTGTTCGGAGGTTGCCTCAACGGGATCTTCATTGTCTTCGGCGTCGTCCGGAGTACTGTTTTCTCCCGTGCCGGTATTGCTGTCATTTCTATGACGTGACTTAGAGCGGCGCCGCTGACGTCGGCGCTTTCGTTGTGTCTCAGGAGGTATATCCTCAACTGGATCTTCTTTGTCATCGTCGTTGGTTTCTTTAGGCGTGTCCATCATGTACACGTCATACGAGGAGGTGGCTGTCTAGCGCCCGGTAAGTGGTGGCTTCTGGGCCTGCTCCTCTCCGGCATCGTCATCCATACCATCGATGTCTTCGGAGCCGTAATCGAGTACGTCGGTTAAGTCTTCGACAGTGGCTATAAAGTGGGTGGTGGGTGGGAAGCGAAGTTCTCCATGATCAGCCTCCAGTTCAAACCGGATATAGTTCGGCTGAGAGTCCTCTGATAAGGAGAGGGCTTTTAATAAGTTTAGCACATCACCTAACGGTGAGTGCAGGAAGATGTCCGCGGAGCAGAACTCACAGATCGGCGCTTGATCATATTCGATGGGCGCGGATGCACGCGGTTTGGAACCTATGGCCGGAGACGAATCCGAGGTTTCGATGACACAGGCCCCGCTCGAGGGTGGATCTATGTGCCGCTCTAATGCCGATGAGTCTGCGGCTTCCGTGGCGGGGTTGAGCTTCCCATCCTCGGATGGCGCAATCTGCTCCGGATCTAGGGCCGGAGCAGTTGCATGCGCTGTCTCCTGGGCACGGTCCGATGAAAGATTTAGGTCATGTTCATCGTGGTGATAGGGAGACGCTGCCATGGGCTCGAATCCGTCGAAGATCAAGTCTCCACGGATATCAGCAACGTAATTCAGGCTTCCAGACCTGACCTGATGGCCAGGGGCGTAGCTGTCGATCTGCTCTAGATGGCCAAGAGAGTTGGCCCGCAGTGCGAAGCCGCCGAATACGAAGATCTGACCGGGGAGGAAAGCTTCCCCCTGCACTGCATTGTTGTAGATGACTGACGGAGCCATCGAACCTTTTGAGGACGGCACAGTGGAACTCTCAATGAAAGCACCAATGTCGGTGTCAAAACCGGCGGATCTCGGGTAGGGGTCCCGAACTGTGCGTCTAAGGTTGAAGGTAACAGGAGGCGGGGGACACAGTGTTTACCTAGGTTCGGGCCCTCTCTATGGAGGTAATACCCTACTTCCTGCTTGATTGATCTTGATGAATATGAGTATTACAAGAGTTGATCTACCACAAAATCGTAATGGCTAAAACCCTAGAAGTCTAGCCTGTATGACTACGATTATTATGATTGGCCTCTACGGCTCTAACCCTCCGGTTTATATAGACACCAGAGGGGGCTAGGGTTACACAAAGTCGGTTACAGAGAAATGAATCTTCATATTTGGACGCCAAGCTTGCCTGCCATGCCAAGGAGAGTCCCATCCGGACACGGGAGAGAGTCTTCGGTCTTGTTCCTTCACAGCCCATCGGTCCGGGCCATGTTACATAGTCCGGACGCCCGAGGACCCCTCACCTGCTGCCGGAGAGAGTCCACATCAGCCGGGAGTGGCGCTGGAGCAGAGCAATGCGGCACCGGATGAACTCTTTCATCACCATGGGCGCGGCCACCCCGAGATCCTTCAACCTGGCCAGCCGGCGCCAGACGTGGGGAAGCCGCTGGTCGGCAAGCCTCGCATGCCCCCAGCCGGAGCTTGGGACGGCCGGTGCCCGTGGGAGCAACAGCAACGGCTAAACACACCAACATCAACGAACACCCACCGCTTCCGGAATCCATCCATGACTAGAGAGAGCTCGAAGTCGATCCCTGAGCCAGCCGTCGCCGCCATGGCCTGGATGGTCACGCACCCGAGCGCTGGCGGGCGTCAGTCAGATGCAGCGAGAAGAATTTCGGAGCAAAGCCACGGAAGGGGCAATTCCCACCATGGCCTCGCAGACGAAGGCGAAGACGACAAGGAGGACGATGGACTGGGGATCTAGGTGCAGCACATTGATTTGGTAACGCGAGAGCACGGCGTTGAAGAAATCGGAGAAGGGGGGAACCAATCCCGCCCAGAGGGCGTGAAGATGAAGGGGGGCCTCATTGGCCGTCCTATCACTCGCGGCAAGGGAAGCAGGCCAAGCCAACGTCGCCTTCTATTCGTTAGAATCGGCGGCGAGCGCTGGCCAAACCTTGTCCATCCCTTCTTGGTTGACGAGCACCGATCGCTCGACGGCAGGCTCGAAGACCGGCGGTGCTGGGGCTGAGGTGTGGGTTTTTCCCCTTCCCTTCTTCTTCTTCTGATTCGGTGCCATGGCGACGGGAAGGATCGGAGCCGGGTCAAGCCAGGGGAGGAAACCCCTGTTTGCTTAAGACGGAGGAGCCATGGGAGTGCGCTGCCAGCAATGGAGGTGAAGCTGTATTGATAGCGGCGGCCGCCTGGCCTGGCGGATATCAAGGATGCGTGGGGGAGTGGAGGCGCAGACGTACCAGCGATCGCCATGCAGCGACCAAGGCCGCAGGCAGTTTGGGCCCACGGCGCTCCGCACTTGCCCTTTGGCTTCGCCTCGAAGCCAAGTCCGAGCGTGCCTTGGGCCCGGGGGCTACTGTCGGCGTCCTGGGAACGGGGGCCAGACTTGCCTGCCTGCGGCCCACGGCGTTGCTCCACCAACGGCCGGGTACGACCCAACTTCGGCAGCAACACCACTAGGCTGGCTCCCGAGGAGCGGAGATATCTATGCAAGGTGCACCTCGCGAGCTTCTCGTGACGTGAGCCATGACGACTAAGGCCAGGCAGGCTCCAGCGGGCACAGTGTACCAGTTTCCTCTTTGGTGCCAATGAGGCAAGCGCAGACGAGGAGTCCCGAGGAATCAAGCAAGGGTTTCCTTATCGGTGCAACAAGACCAAGACCAGCAGGACGGCAGGACGGAGGTCATCGCGGAGCCCAAAACAGCGTCACCACCAGAGCCTTTGGCAGGCGAAGACTACTTTTGTCAGGATAGCTTGTACTAGTTGTCTCCCTTCAAAATTGGTTGTTGTGTGATCCCTTCCCGCCTACATTTGGGAAGAGGACCGGTGCCTCTATAAATAGGACTAGCCACCACCATAGGAGATATCTGATCTTGGATCGGATCCATTCCATCCTCACACTCACCAGCTCACCGAGCTCAAGAACACCTCTCCTCCTGAGGCTGTTCATCCACTGTACTAGTTCATCCTCAGCTCTCATGAGGCAGCTCCACCACCACACTGGAGTAGGGTATTACAGCACCCGGTGGCCCGAACCAGTATAAATCCCTACGTCTCTTGTTCCCTGGGTTCATCCAGGTTGGCCGTGGAATCGTTAGGTAGGAAGGCTGGGGAGAAAGAGTTCTTTGTGCACACCCCAGTATTCGAACCTCTCAAGGGTCCGCAAAACCCACGATCCGACAGATACACGTGAAACAAGATTTTTACTAAGATAATTTATGATTGGAAGGGAATTTTCAAATGTTGTGGTAACCACTTCACATGTTTATCTTCTTCACATCTCTCTCAATGTAGAAAACATTTGGAGATCAGGGTAACTAAACATAATATTTAAAAGAAGACAACTAAACAGGGTGAAACTAAATCAATATTAGGCAATATATATACACGTGGCTCTAATGGGGTAGTACACATGTTTCACCAGTTCCTAATCCATTACTATATTTTGCGTTCAAGAAGTCTTCGCTATATATGATAGCCTATGTTTGGAGTAGCTCCACTTTTCATGGCTTGCAACATTCCACTCAGGCTTTGCATATAATACAATATGCCATGTGTGCTACAAATGTATACAACTACACAACTCATGGTATAATTAAATGATTGCAATAGTTGACATGTGATGTTTGGGGAAACAATGGTGATGTCTTGGCCACGGCCCACACATAATGTTGTTCCCTAGCTGACCTCCTAAAAATAACTATTTTATTGCACATATTGCGGATCATACTTAGTTGGGGGTTGGAGGAGGATGAAAAAGCGTGGGAGGATTGCACCACCGATATGCATGCTGAGTGGCACTATTGCAGTGCCATGTCGTGATATAGTGGGGAAATGGGATGTATTGGAAACTCAAGTTAGGAACACATCAATCAATTGAGTCCGTCAAAGAAAAGTGGAACTACGTAGAACTTCAACAATTTTGGCTCTGATTACTTTATGGTAAACACGTCACTAATCTATATTCCAGTTCATAGAACCCATCTCCCAAGATACTGACGGATTCGAGGGCTAATAAGGGATAACTACCATGGGGTGTACCCACAGTAGTCCAACCTTGGTGAAGGCCCACGGAACCCAAGCCAATGGCCGAAATATACAAAAAAATGTCGGTCGACGCCCAAGATATCTTCATCACTCGATGTCATCATGACATGGGTTTACTCGACGATGAACCTAAGAGAACTCGGGCAAATCAGCACTCGGATGAAGAAGGACAATAGCCAGAGTTAGTAACTGAGATGTTTCAACAGTAGTGGAGGCGATCATTGTTACCATTTAAGGCGCTGTTACTTCCTATAGTCGGCATGATTAATGCTCGCCCTTGTAACGTAGAGGCTAGGGAGGTGGCACACTATTTATAAGCCACCCTCTATGATGTACACATGGGTTCACACATATTGTAATCAGGCATCCATACACAGAAAAAGCGCTCCCCGGAGCTCGGGATGTAGGGTTTCAACCTCTACCTAGAGGGGCCTGAACATGCAGAAACTCCCTGTGTCACCCACTTGTCTCTAGCGTGATCCCATTCCCCTCCTACCACTCTCTTGTACTGTCTGGATATCCCCCCACGACATGCAGAGCTGCGGCATGAAAAGAATTGATGCTACTGACATGTGAACTTGTGGAATTTAAATTGACCCTTCAAGTCAGATAAATTCAATCAATTCTTATGAATATGTAGATGATTCATTGAGTGACTAGATTTTTTATCTTCTGAGATCATAGGGTGTTTCTTTGCTTAATAGATGGTATGTTTTATTGCGTAAGTAGATTTTTTTATCTTCTAATGTAGTGTGTTTCTATGCTTACAGACAAGACACCATCGATATCCATGCCCATATGTACATTTCTACATAGTAACATTTTTTCATACCTCTCGGTATACTTCCTATCTTAGCATTCAGTTCATATTATTCTAATGTTCATTGGGTTGCATGCACCAATGTTTCATCTCCATCAACATGGGGCCACGAATACATCATGCTCAACTCAGACATCCTCATGGCTCCTCAGGTGTAACCCAAACCACATATCATTATCGTCAACAAAATCCAAAATTTCGTTAGCATTTTGGTAGTCAATCATGATCAAGGACTTGTACTTGTAATGGAGCAGCCATGCAAGTTGTGACCTTCGAAAGCCGTGTCTTTGGCATGGACATTGGTGGCATGCTCTTTGTTGTGGACTTGGCAACTCAAATTCCCATTAAAAAATGGTGGTTTTTTGGGTGTTGTTGTACACTGGCAGCTTTGTAGCACGTAAAGTAGTGGTAGCACTAATGGATGAGGATTTCTGTCTCTCGGGTGCCACACATCCTTATCTGAATATAGCATTAAAAATAATATCTAGCAATTTGAAAAAACTATGGAATTTTCGGATATCAACCTTGGGTGCCCATTGTACACCCGTGTTCAGTTTTGTGGGAAATGGGTACTCATGGTAATCTCGTTAAAAAAGAAAAAAAAATCAAATGTACTATTCAGATGGATTGTATGCCAGACCGTATTTTCCTTAGCCACGGATACCACGGGCACCCATTCCCCACGAAACTGAACACGTGTGTACAATGGGCACCTAGATTTGACATCCCAAAATTTCAGAATTTGTTTAAAATTTCATGATATTAATGCTATATTCATATATGGGTCTGTGGCACCAGTGAACTCCGATGCATTTCCCTAGCGCTACTACCATATAATAACTTGAATTCGGAATGGCTCATTTTTCATGGTTTAGTAGCAACATTCCACTTAGCGGTAATGGGATGTAACGGAAATTCGAGTCAGGTGCATGTGCAAAGGCATATGCCACACACATACGGTGAAACTACCAAACGTGAAGCACATGGTGACTCTTCTTACTTTCCGTGCAGACACAAAGGACATGAGTCTGGTCAATCCGGTGTGATTCAATCGTGTAGCCTATCGAACTGTCGATATCATCACTCAAGTAGCACGATAGAGAGAGTCCAGTCAAATCCGAGTCTCCTACACTATTTTTTCCATGTAATCTTGAATGGTGTCTTGTGATTCGCAGAAAGACCAAATTTTTAGCTGGGACACAATTGTAATTCAATTACAGAAATCACAGAGTACTATGAGTGTTGTCAATCCAGACCCAGATTCTCCATAATCGGGTCAAAAGAACTGGGCCTATATGGTTCAACCAACCAGATAGATTAGAGGATTAAAGTGAAAGCACAAAATTATTGTTTAAACATATATTTATTCATCTATCACCTCCCGAATAAGGATGTTGATATATAGTAATGCATACCATTTTTTGCCGAATATACAACTAAAGTTCCTTGATCCATTTTTGCATTATTGGGTTGCATCTAGTTTGACATGATTTAATTTTCCTCTAAATTTCAACAAATGGGTCTTCTGAAACAATTACTTGAGAGGGTGCACAAAAGGGAAAAAACATTAGAAGTCCATCTATACCTCTATACCAATATAAAAGGGTACCCAATATGAAAAGTCCCAAAGAGGCAGAACCAACAAATCTCATCCATCAACCAGTGTCAATCCAACGACATATATTGCTTCAATGGCGAGTGCTCAATGCTACTTTTGAACCGCGTCAGTAAATTCCCCGAAGAGGAGGGGATGATGCAACACAGCGAAGGTAAGTATTTCCCTCTGTTATGAAACCAAGGTTATCAATCCAGTAGGAGAACCAAGCAAGTTATGTAGACGGCACCTGCACACAAACAACAAATCCTCTCAAACCGACGTGTAGACGGGTTGTCAATCCCTCTTGGGTAAAGTGGTATGGTAAATAAATAGATTGATAGATGCAAATAAGATAAAGGCTAATAAAACACAGCGAGATATTTTTGGGTTTTTTGATAATATAGATCTGAAACAAAATAAGTAAATAGATTGGAAACGAAAATAGCAATGGTGGAACCAAATTCCAGTATATGGAGTGCAAACCTTTTCTGCTTTGGGTCTTAAGTGAATGAAAGGGTGGGTTAAAAAACCATGGCCAGCCCCCCTCAAGAAATCTCGCCCGTAGGTTACTGATGGGATGCTAGCTGCCGATATACAGGAAAAACATGGTGCAGAGCACGAACAAGATGTGCTAACACATATCCCTTATATCTATTGGTTCTAGAAAAGATGTATGATAAAGATTTGGCATTAAGTCATGCAACGCGCTCAGGCTTTGTATTATAACACGAAAGACTCTCGCCAGTATAGATTGAACGTATGGTGCTTGCTTACAAAATTGCTACTGAAAAAGGCTACCTCTTCAAACTGCCGAATGCCCTATTCCATCTATCTTTCCCTCAAAAAGCGAATACTTTTGTTCTATAAGAAAATAAAGCATACTTCTTTTGCAGATCAAGCAGTCTTCTACCTTGGTGGGTAGCGGAGAATCAAATCAATATCGGAGTATTACTCTCTGAACTAGGCTGTACTTCGTCTTCCCCTCTCGACCTCAGAAATGGAAAAAGGTTACCGGTGTGTAATTCAAGATTTGGTGAAACATAGTTGACCTTTCATCACAAATTGACGTAGAGGTTGTTAGTTGAAAGTCCATTTGCAGATCCTGTTGTTGAGGCAAAACCAGCTTCACCAATAGCATAGACTATATCAGTCGAAGAGATCAGCAGGTACGAGGATAACAGAGACAGAGATAAAGGCTTCTTCAGCAGAGACGAGAGTAGGGCCATTTTGAAAATCAGAAATAAATGGGGCGATCAACGAACTGACCAGGTGTAAGCAGAGGGAACTGGAGCAGAGCAATATGTAGCATACCTTTCTGTTCGAGACCCGTATCTAGACCCTTGTGATCGATAGCCGGACCCATGCTGACGGCACATAAATCATGCCCCTCCCATGGAACTAGTACCACCAATAGATAGGCCCGTCCCTTCTTGGGCAACCCTGAAAGTATCTTCTTGTACGGACTGAAACAAGACAAACTACTCACGGGACCCACTTAAGATCTCTTTCTTTAGTTTTCTTCTTTATTCCTTTCTTAGAAAATAGTAGCTTCTCTTATTAGTAGCGCTAGTATCTTTTCATAATGATGACTTCTTTTCAGAGCTTCCTAGATTTTGAGAAGCTGAGGCATTGCTGGCTGGGGGAGAAATGATCGAAACTAATAACAACTAGTCACGATCAGGGACAAAGCTCAGCTAGTATATGTAATGTGTTCAAGGCGCATTTCCTCCAACAACTAGACTAAAGAAAATAAGGGCGGAAGGATTTACTTAAACGTTGTTAATTGAGCGGCTTCTAAATGAGTGGTTGATGATTCACTTTCTGATTATTACCCGCTAGCTATTGAAGCGGCAGTGTGACGTCGGCCCACTGCGGACTGCGTGCCACCTAACTATGATTCGGTGAAGGTTCCACCTTCCTTCCACAAATATGGTTATAGTAGTTCCACTCGATGTGGATTGCGCCCATGCTTGCCCAGCTCCAGGATCAGGCTCCTAAACCTATTTTCAATAAATAAGTCATCTGGTCCATGTTCTTGGAGTTCCGCATGACGCCTTAATCCCACCTCTGTGTCTAAGGAATAGCCTTTTCTTCTTTTCTTTATTGTTCGTTGGAACATGTAAGATTAGCAATGGAAATTTAGCTACGGCCGTCCCTTCCTCAACCAAACAACGCAAGACTTAGTTAATGAAACAGGAACTCCATCCCCTGTAACAAGTGACTTTAGCTCTAGCGTCGGTGACGATGATATGGAGATGACATGGTTGACAACTTGTTAGAGGTTAATGCGAAGCACGGGGTCCACTGCCGCTGACATGTACACCAGCCTACCGGAAGCCTTCGACTACCACTCCTGCATGGAGAACGGCAGCAAGCAGAGCTGAATAAGCTGCCATACACACAGGGGCGCTGGCACTAGGCTGGCTAGGAAGACCAGTTGCAGAGGAGCTAAACCGAGAGGGAAGATGGTGGCCTTCACTTCTACCTCGGCATGGACTATGCCATCAGAGGCACGGATAGCAACCCGTGGACTTCTGAAGGCATGAATTGAAAATAGGAAATTCAATATTATCCAGGAAAGGAAAACTGATAGAAATGACCATGCGAATTTCAAATGATGTGGTAATAAAAAATTACTTGATTAATTGACCTTTTTAACTAGGAGAAATTGATTCTATATAATCAGAGTTTGGGACTAAAACGGGAGGTTCATTCCTCATTGGTTTGATGAACTTGGGACGAAAGTCACAACTCACAAGTAATCAATTGGTTGTATTTCGTGGCTTTGAGAAAGCGAATGTACAAACATGTAACGATGAAAATACTTAGCTACTTAAATAATTTTATTTCCCCATTCTAATATGTTCGAGTTGAAAATTTTCAATTCTGTTCATATTTCGTATATTATTGGATCTCGGTGTTAGATAATGTATTTTGGGATTTGAACATCTAGAAGATTTTTTCAAGTAATTGTCTTTTGTTTCACCATTATAATAACATATTATTGATACTTGTTTTCTTATATGCATTGATTTGAAATGTGTTCGTTAGTCTATGCTAGAGGTTATGAAACACACATTTATTTACTAGATTTGCTGCTTGAAAAATAAGCCATGTTACATCAGGGTGACTTTAGCTCTAGCGCCGCCCCTATGTGCAGGAACACAAGGACATGCCCACCATGATCGCCATCAAGTACAACGCCACGGAGCATGACACTGTGGCAACACGGCCGCCACATCGTTACCATTGGCCCCTTGCTCTTTCCTCTCCGACAAGATGAGATTTTAGTGTGCTCAAACTTTAATATATAGTATAAATGGTGCTCAAGCTTTAATGTATATTATTAACGGCTATCCATTTGTTTAGAAATTCACATATATTTTTATCACTGTGCTCATTGTTATTTTTGAAAAAATTCAATAATCACATCTGGTAGAAGAATAAACTATTAATACTTGTGCAACTTTTCTAGGTGCCTCCGTGCACCACATAAGGTCACATAATTTATTGAAGAAAAATGCATGCCCAGACATAATATTAGAAATTTTTGCATTTCTAATGACATAGCCTTATATTTTAGCCTACAACCACAAACCAAACCATGCATGCATCTCTTGGCCGTTTTGCAAAGATGGTCTATCGGAAACGATAAGCCATCTTCATGTTAGGAATACTTGATGTGATTCATAAACCAAATCATAACTACTTCCTCTGTTCAATAAGTTTTTGCAAGTTAAAAATAGTTTGCGAAAACGTCTTATATTATGGGATAGAGTAAGTATTTTTTTTTTTACTTTGATCACACTTGTTTTAGGCCATACTTATTAGGCTAGAGGAATGCGATTCTTTTTTCTTCCGATGCAACGCACGGGCATATATTTGCTAGTATTAGGTAAAGATAAAGATATAGATATAATTATAGAAGCAGAAGTATAGAAGTATAGAATAGATATAGATATAGATGGTCAAAAGAAAAAATAACTTCCCTTTTGCGTCTCCCGGCGTGCGACGGCGAGGGCGCCCAAGATGCCGCCGCCACAAGCCCCCTCCACCCCGCTCCTCGTCCCTAGCTGCCGCCACAGGGCGCATCTAAGCAAAGCCTGGTCGGAGGCAGCAGAGGCGGGCCTCCCTCAGCTCCTCGCCCGCTGGTCCCATCACGGGACGGGCCGGCCAATCTTGGATGAGGCGCCTGCACCGGGCGGTACAGCACGACGGCTCTCTGGTGCTGTCTCGATGGTGGTGGTGGTCATGGGTCGTGTGCCGGGCGACGTCGTCCTAGAGGTGCACGCAGACCTCCGCTGGAGGTGACTCGTTCAACTCCCGATCTGGATTGGGCAAGGGAGCTTCTTGGAGGTTAATGCGGGCTGCGGCGGGTCGCGATGGTGGCGTGGCCATCTTGCGTGGTGGGGGCTGGAGGGTATTCCTCGTTGCTGCTCCGTTCTCGGGCATGCATGCGTGGTGGTGCAAGCTCCGGTGGATCTGGTTGCGAAGCTTCGGCATGTGGCGCATGGTGGTGCTGGCGTCTCCCCTTCACTTGGGTTCGAGTCGACGGTGTGCGGGCTTGGGCGAGTGCTTGTGGTGTCGGCTGCACGCGCGACGGGGTAGGATTGGAGCTGGGGTTCATGCTCGCGTGGGCCAGATTTGAAGGAAATATGCCTTAGAGGCAATAATAAAGTTGTTATTTTATATTTCCTTATATCATGATAAATGTTTATTATTCGTGCTAGAATTGTATTAACCGAAAACTTGATACATGTGTGGATACATAGACAAAACACCGTGTCCCCAGTAAGCCTCTACTAGACTAGCTCGTTAATCAAAGATGGTTAAGTTTCTTAACTGTGTTGTCATTTGATGAACAGGATCACATCATTAGGAGAATGATGTGATGGACAAGACCCATCCGTTAGCTTAGCATAATGATCGTTCAGTTTATTGCTATTGCTTTCTTCATGTCAAATACATATTCCTTCGACTATGAGATTATGCAACTCCCGGATTGAGGAGGAATGCCTTATGTGCTATCAAACATCACAACGTAACTGGGTGATTATAAAGATGCTCTACAGGTATCTCCGAAGGTGTTTGTTGGGTTGGCATAGATCAAGATTATGATTTGTCACTCCGAGTATCGGAGAGGTATCTCTGGGCCCTCTCGGTAATGCACATCATAATAAGCCTTGCAAGCAATGTGACTAATGAGTTAGTTGTGGGATGGTGTATTACGAAACGAGTAAAGAGACTTGTCGGTACCGAGATTGACCTACGTATGAAGATACTGACAATTGAATCTCGGGCAAATAACATACCGATAGACAAAGGGAATAACGTATGTCGTCATAATGGTTCGACCGATAAAGATCTTCGTACAATATGTAGGAGCCAATATGAGCATCCAGGTTCCGCTGTTGGTTATTGACAGAAGAAGTGACTTGGTCATGACTACATAATTCCCGAACCTGCAGGGTCGCACGCTTAACGTTCGTTGACGCTAGAGTAGTATTGGGATATTTGATGAGTGGTAACCAAATGTTGTTCGGAGTCCCGGATGAGATCCCGGACGTCACGAGGAGTCTCGGAATGGTCGAGAGGTAAAGATTTATATATGGGAAGTCATATTTTGGGTTCCGAAAAAAGATGTAATTTTTTCGGTATTGTACCGGGAAGCTTCTAAACGGTTCCGGAGGACTTCGGAGGGGTCCGGAAGTCCACAAGTGGTTCCAACAAGACCCAAGGGCTAGCACGGGCTGCGGGGAGGCACCCTGGCCTTATTGGACTAGGCGCACCAAGTCCTCAAAAGCCTATGTGGCTAGGGAAGGCTAAAAAGGAAGGAGTCCTACTAGGAATAGAATTGGACTTGGAGTCCAAGTCCTCTCCCCCTTAGCTGCACCCTAGGGCTTGGAGGGGCTGTTTACCATGCCCCTCCACCTATATATAGAGGGGAGGGGTGCCCCAAGAGAACACACCAAGCCCTTGGCGCCCCTCTCTCTCCCGTTACTGCGTAGTTCCACCGCCTTGTCCCGGCGACACTTAGCGAAACGCTGTCGGTGTTCCACCACCACCATCACCACCATGCCGTCGTGTTGGTTGTGATCCCATCTACTTCTCCTCTCCCGCTTTCTGGATCAAGAAGGAGGAGACGTCATCGAGCCTCACGTGTGCTAAACTCGCACGTGCTGTCCGTTCCGCACTAGATCGGTTGGACTGTGATCGGATCGCGAAGAGTACGACTACATCAACTGTGTGATAAATGCTTCTGCTTAACGGTCTACGAGGGTACGTAGACACCCTCTCCCCTCTCGTTGCTATGCATCTCTTAGATAGATCTTGCGTGAGCGTAGGATATTTTTTTTAAATTGCATGCTACGTTTTCCAACAAGATTTGTGCCCAAGGAGGAACGAAGCTAGTGCTTCGGGTAGCTGAGGTTGGGCTCGGCCCAGCGTGTGCTCGAGAGCAGTATCTTCCTCTCGCAGGTGCGGTGCGAGTTGGTGGTCATCATGACATTGCTGATCATGTTGTCGGACCAATGCTGAAGGACACAACAAGGCATTCTGCATGCTCGTCTAGGCCATGGCCAGGGCCAGGGTTAAGATTTGCTCTACAATGGCCGTCGGCAGTCCTCGGTTCGTGTCCCCTCTAGTCCACCAAGGCAGGCTAGAGATGCAGTTGTGGGCGCTTTCTACGGTTGACGCACTAACCAAGAATCAATGGATTGATGGTTGATGTTGGGCTAGGACTAGATGGAGACGTCTGCCCTTCCTACCATGGTGGGTGTGTTGTGAAGTGGTCGGATGGTAGTGTTTCGGACATAGTATGCTAGGGCAACTACCTCAGATGGTGGGCTACATTGTTAGCTCTCCGGCGGGCACCATGGCTGCAGTGATGGCTTCCCTCTTGGCCATGTGGATAGTGAAGGGGTAGCGGCACGTGGCTCGGGCTCTTCCTCTATCGTCGACAGTTGCGATGCCCAAATCTAGATCTGGGAGTCTGGGATTGTTGCGGTTATCCTGGTGCCCTCGTGTGACAAGGGTGAGCCACTGATCGAAAGCTTCGTGCTTTTGTGCCGACAGTGGCGACGATTCCGGTCGTCCCTCTCTTCTTGAAGAAGTCGTTGTGATTCTTCTCTCCGTGCCAGGGTTCCGAGTGAAATCCCATGTCCACTTCGGACTCAACAGTGGTGACAATTCGCGCCATCTTCCCTCTTGAGGGCGTTGTCGTTGAGCTTAGGTATGCTAGGATGTTGCGTCGTGTTGTAACTAGTCTTCCCTGTGTTCTCGTTCGATAGTGTATCTGCATGCCATCTGCCTGATCTGGTTATCAGGTGAGCTGAGCAACTCTCTTCTAGACCATTGGCCTTTATCACCAGGTAATGCAGTGTGGATCGATCTCTTCTTGCTGCTTTCATTTCTGGCAGCTAAGGACTCCCCATTACTTTGCCGAATAATCTAGACTAGTGCAATCTTGGTCAACGATAAGAATAGATGCTTAATAAGGGTCGGTATAAGCTTTCATCCCGCCTATTGCAAATGTGGCATGCTAATGATAATTAACTTCCTTAGTTTTGACAATCAGTTACCTATAGTTTCACTTCAATTACTATTATTTGTATTCCCAACTCCCTAGTGGAAACAAGCAGACTGGGTATCAGTATCACGAGCTGTCGAGAATTTGTTACTTGACCTCACGAGCTCCCAAAGCACTAAATGCTTCTAATTTTGTATCTAGAGTCATTGGTCCGAAAGGTTGATCCACAAACTGGCAAATAAATTACGTTTGATATTTTACTTTCCTTATTTAACATTGGCGCAACAATGGTTCACCAACTCTACACCAACTCACTAGTTATTGCTTTGTCATTCATCATGTTTTAGATCCGCATTAAATGGATGGGAATACGTTAGGAGAACGTCTAACACTTCTTGGTGATAGGTAGATAACAATATAGTCGCTTTCTTGATTATGATGGCTCTATTTGCTTTTGTGGTGCTGTTAAATCTCAGTTCAGTTCTTTTAAAATTCTCTTTTGTAGATTGTTTCAAGTTACTTGGTTGAAGAAGGATGGATTTATATATGGCCGACATAACTTTACCCAAGTAATGTTTCTGCCCCTGTTTCTGTTTTTCTGCAGTTACCGATGAATCGGATGTTTGTGTTTGAAAACTCTCAGCTAATAATCACAAGCCCCAACCTCCAATATTTATTGGCTGTCTCTTGTTTAGAATTACGAATTTACAATCATCTAACTTGCATTTTACTGGTCGTGCTTCTATTTGTTGCCAGTCATTTTACTTTCAAATCAAATGTGCGAAGGTATTTGTTAAGTTTGTCCCTGATACATGGCACATAGTGTAACTGTCTTCTAGGTCTAAGCTATACACGTGGTGTTTGAATAAACAGGCAAGATCGAAGCATACTCTGTTAGCAATTGGGTTTCCATCCTCCCCAAGCATGACACTGCCGCTGCCCAGCCGTCACAGGTGTGGTTTCTTTTGACATGGTTTCTTGTATGAGTGAAAGAGCACTGTTCTCCAAGTCCACAGGGTAATGCAGTGCGGATTCCTTCTTGCTACGGCCGCAAGTGACACGCAACAGCTAAAGGGCTTGAGCACCTTGTAAGGCTACAAGGACCAAAAGGAGACGTCCAGGAGAGGATGCAGATTGATTTATTTATCAATGTTTTACAGATACAGCAGAAGCTCTGCCATACAAAAATATATTTAGTTTTATAGACAGCGTCGGATGTATAATCAGATGAACATTCACGACCAGCAGGCAGGGATGACAATGCTAGTGTGGAGATAATCAAGATTATTAGCAGGTCGCTCAGCTGCTGACAACACCTTGGTTACTTGCTGCATCGTCGGACGGTGCGATGGATCAGGCTTTATGCACCGAACAGCCATGGCGACCACTTGAAATATCTTAGTTGCGACCTCAGGTTCAGGGAGTGGGAGCCGGGTGTCCAGCAATTTCTCAATTGATGTACTTTTTTTGTTGTTGTCCATGGACAAAAGGAAATCACCTGGATGATGTCCCATGAACAGCTCTAGAACAAGTATCCCAAAGCTATAAACATCGCACTTCTCCGTCACCCTTGTTGTGTATGCAAGCTCTGAAACATCAACATTAGAGAGTTAAAACATAGAGGTACTTGAAATGATGATAAGATTATTGATGTAAGCAACATAGATATAATAATTTTACCTGGGGCAAGATATCCTTTTGTCCCTGCAAGACTAGTGCAGTTCGATGCATCCACATCTAGTATCTTCGCTAGACCAAAATCTGAGATGCAGACTCTAAATTCCTGGTCAAGCAAAACGTTGTTGCTTGTTATATCTCGGTGGACTATCGGTGCGAAGCAGTCATGATGCATGTAAGACAAAGCATGAGCAACATCCCAAACAATATTTAACCTCCTCGGCCAATCCAATTCAACTGCAGTTTCTGTACCCTCCAAAGATGCTGATAAGCTTCCTCTATCCATGTATTCATACACAAGAAATCTTCCTTGGGTTGCAGAGCAGTAACCAAATAACTTTGCAATGTTCCGATGTCGAATATACATCAATGCATGTATTTCACGGTTAAATTGCTCATTATCTTCCATCATATGGATCTTTTTCACTGCAAACAATTCACCTGTTGGTAACTGGACTCTGTAGACTGATCCATTCCCTCCAGATCCAATGCAATGAGCGTTGCTGAAATTGTTTGTGGCATCAACAATTTTCTTGTACACATCCTCCCCATCAAAATTCCAAATGGTGAACATCTTGGTTTGTTGTGGTTCATCTGGAACTGTTGTCTTGGTTTTCTTCTTTTTGCACTGCCATGTTACCAGTGCAATGACAAACACAAAAGATGCAATAGCGGCTATTATAGAGAGTAAAATTGCACCAGACTTTTTCCCTTGTTCACTACTTTGAGGAAGATCACAAGGGGGCAAACCTGTTACAACACCACACAATTTCTTATTATGCTTAAACCATTTGATTGGAGCCTCTTCAAAGAGCCTAGTATGTGGCACTGACCCTTCTAATTTGTTGTATGACATATCCATGTATAGGAGGCTGTTCATGCTCTGAAATGATGGTGGAATGCTGCCGTTCAGTGCATTGTGAGAAAGATTCAAGGCTTCAAGCATAGTAAGACCACCTAGTTGACTAGGAATAGCGCCACCAATTGAATTTTCACTTAGATCCAACATATCTTGTAGGTTTACCAACATCCCTAGTTCATTAGGAATTGTACCATTGAAGTGATTATGGCTCAACTTTAGAGAATGAAGCTTCAAACAATGCTGAATTGATCCTGGTATCTGCCCAGTTAGGTTGTTTGATGATAAATCTAGATATTCCAGATTTTTCAGTGATCCAATTTCTGCGGGCATATTTCCCTGGAGCAAGTTACCAAAAAGGCTCAAACTGAACAACATCGTTATATTGCCGATTTCTGGAGGAATTTGTCCTTCAAGCTTATTTGATGAAACATCAAGTATCCCCAACCAAGATAATTTCCCAATACTTGATGGTATTACTCCGGTTATATTGTTTTTTGATGCACGTAGCACTGTAAGATTGTGGCACTCAGCCCAACGATGAGATAGTTTACCAAATAGTTTATTTGAACTTATATCAATATATACAAGATTTGGGTGAGCTCCCATCTCGGTGATATCTCCTTCAAGGTAATTCCGTTCAAGTCGAATCCTGACTAGGCTTGTACAACTTAGCAAGCTTGATGGCAAGGGTCCAACCAATTTGTTGTCGTTAACGATCAAAATTTGTAGCTGATCTCCCGCACAAAGACCAGATGGCAAGGAACCAGAGAGGTTGTTAAAAGGGAGTTGCAGTTTAACTAGACTCATTAACTTGCCAATTCCTTGAGGAATAGATCCAGAGAGTTGGTTTTGTGCAAGGCATAACTTGGTGAGCTTTGTCAAACTTCGTAAGTTGTTTGGGATGGAACCTGATAGTTTGTTAATATTAAGATCCAACTCCTCTAAGTTCACAAGGTGACCCAATTCTCGTGGAATTTGCCCCGAAAGTTGGTTCATAAAAAGGCTTAATATATTGAGTTTTGTCAGATTGCCTATGGTGACTGGGATAGGACCTGAGAGTGTATTATAAGCAAGATCCAAGTCATTTAAGTTCACAAGGTAACCTAATTCTCGTGGAATCTGACCAGAAAATCTATTGCGCGAAAGAAGTAAGCGAGTGAGCTTGGTCAAATTACATAAATTTCTTGGAATGTGCCCTGAGAGTGTGTTTTCATATAGAGCCAATTCTTTTAAGTTCATCATATAACCTAGCACCCGTGGAATTTGCCCCGAAAGTTGGTTCTGAAAAAGGTATAATCTAGTGAGTTTGGTCAAATTCCCTATAGCGATTGGGATAGAACCTGAGAGTGTGTTTGTATTAAGTTCTAATTCCTCCAAGTTAACTAGCTGACCTAATTCTCGTGGAATTTGACCAGAGAGCCTGTTGCCCCATAGATATAAGATAGTTAGCTTGGTCGAATTAAACAAATTTATTGGAATGGAACCTGAGAATGTGTTTCGGCTAAGGCCCAGGTCCTTTAAATTGACCAAATGACCAAGTTCTCGAGGGATGTGTCCAAAGAGTTGGTTTGCGTCAAGGTACAAGGTAGCGAGATTTGTCAAGTCACCTATAGTGCTTGGGATTGAGCCGGAAAGATTATTATCAGAAAAATCTAATGTAACCAAGTGCTTTAGGTTGCCTATTTCAAAGGGGATTTGACCAACCAAGTGATTGACCCACAAGGTGAGGGTCACAAGATTACTCATGTTGCCTATGTGCCTTGGTATTCCCCTGGAGATTTCATTTTCATGAAGCATTAAGGAGCGTAATTTTGTGAGATTTGCTAGGCCTAGTGGAATGGAGCCTCTTATCTGGTTGCCTTGTAGAAGCAGAGCACGGAGCTCTCCGAGGACCTCAATGCCGGCAGGGATGCTCCCGCTGAGGTGGTTGTGCGAGAGGTCGAGGCGCGTCAGGGTCGCCAAGGCTGAGAAGTCGAGTGGCCCCAGCGCCCCTCTCAGCCGCATCCCCCGCAGAGAGATGCCGCTGATCACCGGCCGGCGATGTTGCCCTGTGCACGTGATGCCACGCCAGCTGCTGCAGAGCGCCGACATGTTCCCCCAGGACTTTAGTGTGTGCTGGCTTTGGTCGTCCAGGCTGGCTTTCCAGACGAGGAGTGCCCTCGCCTGTCCTGCAAGCACCGCCGCCTCCGGCACAAGTGCAGCGGCGGTGGCCATCATCATCATCGTCGCCATCACGGCGAGCATCTTGGGTGGCTCCGTCTCCATGGCTAGCTAGGCTGGATGGAATTGGCTCTGGTGGTTGTGAGAGCTAATGGCCGCTAGCACGCTGTTTAAATAGTGGATGGACGAACGCACACGTACATCTCTCCATATGTTCACGGTGACCACGGTGGCCATGGAAGTCAAAGTCATTCGTACGTTCTGGGGCCATGTGCATACCGATCTGCGGATGGCTGGGTTCCATTATCTCACACGGCAATATATGCTGTAGATTCCAATAATTGGACGGATGGTCATATAAATCGGCTGCCAAACATCCGATAGCTACATAAAGCAAACTAGGCAGCCAAATGATGGGTGGCGTCGCTCTCGTTGCTTGACCGAGAGAATGGGAACCACAAATATGGTATGCATTCTTCCGAAAACTTTGAAAGCAAGACGCGCGTTAGACAGCACCACAAGATTGGCCTTTGAAGGTACTGTAGTAATTTGGATGTATGCTACCTCACCACCACTAGAATTTCCCATTTGATTTACCGTGGAAAATTCTCGAAATAGGCTTTCGTCCTGCTTTATAAATAAAGTCATCAGCACCGTCACCACATCCAAACCACAAGTTCAAGTGCAATCAAATAAAATATCCAACTGGGGCAACAACACAAACACCCAAAGAAAGCATAAAATATCCGGCATATTAGGAAGTCTGCGGCGAGGCCCGTAAGCGAGCAGCAACAGTCATCACATCCACCATAAGGCCCAGTTGATCGCGATCACGCTGCCTAGACAGCGGATGCTAGTGCTGCAAAAATGCAAATTTAAAGATCGAGTCAGAGGCCCACCTAAGAAAGACCCGCTCAATCGCCATCTTATTACATGTAGTCAACAACGTCCAAGCTACTGCCGCAAACACGAGCTAGAAGGCGTGTCATCTTCACGGTTTGGTTGGCACGGGTTTGCAGGAACCTGCACTAGTAGAAAAAGGGTCAAATGTGAGACACATTAGTGCCGGTTTGCATTTGAGCCGGCACTAATGTGTCCATTAGTGCCGGTTCAAACGGCTAGGCGGGAGGAGATCTTTAGTACCGGTTCGGGGCGAACCTTTAGTACCGGTTCATGTCACGAACCGGTACTAAAGAGAATGGGGCCCGGCCAGCACCTTTAGTACCGGTTCGTGGTACGAACCGGTAGTAAAGAGGTTGTGGCAGGCTGTTTTTAGTCCCACCTCGCTCCCCTAGCAAGATTTTTACCACCTTAAATATGTTACTTCTCAAACTACCACAAGCACTTGGTCTTCATTGAACTCTATGTGTAGAATTTGTGGTCGCAATATGAGTCTTCACCGGTTTCTAAACCGTTGAGGACTCATATTGACAATTCAGATTGTACACAAAAAGATCATTGATAATCAATGTATTTTTTATGATAATCATCTCGTGTACAAACTGGACGCACCACGTGTACAAACTGGACAATCTCTTCCGGAGTATCAGGCACTAGTAGAAAAAGGGTCATCTATCCCGGTTGGTAAGGGCCTTTTGTCCCGGTTGTTGAACCGGGACTAAAGGGTCGTTACTAATGCCCTAGCCCTTTAGTCCCGGTTCTTACACGAACCGGGACAGATGTGCCTCCATGTGGCCGCTGCGGCCAGCCCAGGCAGGAGGGCCTTTGGTCACGGTTGGTGACACCAACCTGGACCAAAAGGCATCCACGCGTCAGCATTTCAGTGGCTGGGGTTTTTGTTTTTTTGAAAGGGGGGAGGGTTTAGGGGGTAATTTAGGGTGTGTAAGCTAGCTAACACAGATATATAATAACTGATATATAATAACTCTTCATGCCCGCATCATGCATCATCATAATAACAAGTCCTACTAATCATCATCATACAACTTCTACTCGTTATTAATAACAAGTCATACGATCATCATCCTCATAGTCATCGAACCAACCCTACTTAATTGTTCTTAGCACATGATCATCAGTATTAGGTAGGACCTAAATACCCTCTTTAAGGTAAAATAGCATAAAACGATATAGACCCCGACTATCCATTATGGAGAATGGAGATCATCCTGTCTCCACTTTTTGCGCTTCGCTTCCTTTTGCTTCCAAGAACCTCCTTGCGACTGTCCATACATTTTTTTTCCATTCTTTGATTTTCATGTCTCCACTTCTTTTAAAAATCCGGTATGGACAGTTGAGATTCGTAGGATGACCTGGTTGTATGTTCAAAACATCAAGGCTACCATTCTGATACATCAAATGAGGCACACAATCCTCTGGGATTATCTGTTGAAAAACATAGTAATAACTTCATAGTTAGCAATGATATACTAGTTTTACAAGTATGCAAAAGATGCACGGATGTCGTAATAGTAAGAAATCTTACCAGGGTATCTCCATAGTAGTTACCGTAGTTCAACACGTGCACTAGTGGCACATATTGACCATAATGTGGAGGAGTTTTACAATAGATATTGTAATTCTCAAGATCAGTACAAAATCCGACCATATGAGTTTTCTCCTTATAAGTTAACTCAGAGCCATCGGTGTAGTAGGTTCTGTCTACCATGTTCCGCACATTGTTTGAACAATCAAAATAAGCTGTCAATGAAAATAAGTTGTCAACTATTTTGAAATGAACAATATAAATTAGCTAATAACTATGTTTGAGAAACTCACATAGCGGTAGAATTGGAGGCGTATCAACAAAGACCCAAATGTCCATATTGTCTTGCTCGATGTCAGGATCACCAAGATCCATGGTGACAAGCATACCATCATCAAAACCATACATCTTGCAAAATGCTTCCCAATTTTTGCAACCAAAATGGGTTACGCTCTCAGAATTATACAGATTTGCTTCAAAATCTATATCATGATGGGTCCTTAGGTGAATTTTCTTTGTTTCCATACTTTCATGGTCTTCAAAACCCATCCTCTCCAAGATGTAGCGTCTTGCATGGCATGGGATAAGCTAGTCGAATTGTAAAAGATGAAAAGTACACGTTGAAATAGTTGAAGTCGTGCTTAATTACGAAAAAATAACACTTGTCGTTGTTGCGTACCGTTTCAACATCGAAGGTCTCCTCCAACTTAATACTGAAGCACCGATCTTCGTCCAGGTGAGGCCTGTCGCACAGACCTCGGTCGTCGTGGCACCAGTCGCACTCCCACGGGAGACTTTCGTCGTCCGAGTACGACATTTCCTATGTTCATAATTCAAATATTAAACATCTACAATTAAATATATGTACTAAAAAACCTAAGTTAGATCATTATAATTCATCACGGGTTGACTATCGGTTTGTCGAGTCTTTTCTTGAAAACTCTCAGCTCACGTGGTGTATACATTCGACCGTTGGTGATGGTCTCTCCTCCTTTCATCCCCGAGTGCATTACACCAAAATGTCTAGCACACGGGAATGAAGGAGAAGCGACTCCCACGACAACAGTCGGGATTCTTCGTCCTCTCATATATATATGGTGGAACTCTCCCTCGCTGATTCCTCTCAGACATTTGCGACCGTCGGTGATGGTAGCTCCTTCCTTTCGTTCCCGAGTGCATTACACCAAATTGTCTAGCACACGGGAACGAAGGAGAAGCTACCCCCACGACAACAGTCGGGATTCTTCGTCCTCTCATATATGGTGGAGACTCAATAGACTTAAAGTCAACCCGAAATATCGTTTAATTATCTTTCTAAAACCGGTTCGTGACTGGTCTCACCTCGAGGTCGGAGGGGGTCGGTGACGGGGACGACGGCGGGGATGATGGAGGGGGGCTCCTAGATTTCTGCGAAAACAAAAACCCTATAAGCTACCAACTAATCATATGCATACGCCTTGCATAGTGCTCTCCAATTTTAGCATTGAAAGTAGGAGTAGTTTTCCAATTTGAGCATTCAATAAGCAAAACCAAATCAGAAAATAAAGTAGTATTCAAATTAGGATGCATTCAATTATAAGCAAAACTACATCATCTCCATGCGTCCGTACATCGTCGAATATTATCACTAATACACCTCGAATACTATCATACATATAGCATCGCTAGTACAGCTAGAACTGTAGCGTCCGACGGGTATCGGCGCGGGCGGTGGATACCCAAAGAGAAGGAACCATCACAGGATCATAGCTCCAGTGAGATCCCTGAAGAACCTGCCAGGTATTGTCGAACCTACACTCCAACGCAACCATGTAGCGACGGACGTGCTCGTCCTCCTCGCTGACACGGTGACGTACCACCTCCGCGGTGTCCGGAAGCCTCGGCACCATCACTGGCCCACGCGACCGCCATCAAACAAGGATCGGGTCAATGACGGGCTGGCTCCTCACCAACCTACGCCCTCCGGAACGTAGCACCTCCCAAAACCAGCCCGGCGGAGCCCAGTCCCGGACATGGCCCCTCTGATCAAGCCGGCCTCCTCCGCCGAGTCGACGACAAGGATGCGGGATTGGCATCATCGACGTCGATGCGGGAATAATTGCTTTAACTAAAAAAATAAACTAGTTCTATTAATTTTGTTGCTAAAAATAAACTACTTCTACAGTAAAATAAACTAGTTTTATTAAATCAACTAGTTCAACTACTAAGCACTTACTATAAATAGAATAAAGTAGTACTTACTAAAAATAAACTAGTTTAACTAGTTCTATTATTTTTCTAACTAATTCTATTAAACACTTTCTCTTCTTATTCTATGAACAAAATTACAACAGAAAAAAATCATAAAAATTCTATGAACAAGATAAAAATTCTATGAACAAAATTACAACAGAAAAAAATTATAAAAATTCTATAAAAAATTGACATATTCTTCGCATATATATATGAACACACAAACATTTTCATATTCAACAATAATATCACAAAAAAATCTATGAACAGAAAATAATTCTAACTTTTGCATATTCATTTATGAACAAATTACAACAACTCAATTAACTACACATCTAAACTACACATCTAAATTAACTACACATCTAAATTAGGAAAATTCATATGAGCTCACTAAGGGGGCGGCGATCGACGAGGAGGCAGGGCACGGGGGCGACGGTGAGGGGCGCGGCCACGGGCGACGAGGAGGCAGGGGGCGGCGACGGCGACGGTGAGGGGCGCGGCCACGGGCGACGAGGAGGTAGGGGGCGGAGGTGAGGGGCGCGGCGACGGGCGACGAGGAGGCAGGGGGCGCGGGGCGCCGACGGCGTCTGGCCGGCGCGGCACGGCGTCGGAGGCAGGGCGACGACGGCGACGTCGAGGCGCAGACGGGCAGCCTGGCGGCGTCGTCGGGGCGGGGAAGACGAACTGAATGAAAATTTTCACAAGTGCTAGTTATATAGACGAAGCATTGGTCCCAGTTCGTGACAGCAACCGGGACGTATGCGACCTTTAGTCCCGGTTGGTGCCACCAACCGGGACCAAAGGCCTCTTTTCAGCAGCCCAAAGGGCGGGAAGCGGCGGCCTTTGGTCCCGGTTGGTGGCACCAACCGGGACTAAAGGGGGGGCATTGGTACCGGTTAGTGCCACGAACCGGTACCAATGCACACCTTTAGTCTCGGTTGGTGCCACCAACCGGGACCAAAGGCCTTGTGCTGCTGCGCCCGCGTCGAAAGTTTAGTCCCACCTCGCTAGTTGAGAGGGGCGCGCAGTGGTTTATAAGCCCCACTGCCGCACCCCTCTCGAGCTCCTCTCCATTGCAGGCTTACGGGCCTAATTGTCACTGCTATGCCTGATGGGCTTACTGGGCCTTCTGCGGGCCTGAATCCTGGCCCATCGATGGGTTTCTAGTCGTATTCAGGCCGTGGTGGCCCAGTAGGTGGCATATTTTTTATTTTTTGCCTGTTTTTTGTTTTCTTTTTTGCTTTATTTATTTTGTTTGTTTCTACTTACAACAAAAAACTTATTTATTTTATTTTATTTTGTTTCTAATTACTTATTTATTTTACTTTATGATAATTCTTTTTGCTATTAAAGTTTCTAACAAAAAAGTTCTTTATGAAAATTCTTTTGCTTTTAATGATTTTGAACAGAAAATACTTCGATAATTTTAGTTGCATCAATTTTATATAATTTTAGTTTCAATAATACTAGAGGTTTCTTATAATGTTTTGAACAGAAAATACTTTGTTAATTTTAGTTTCATAAATTTTATTAAAGTTTATTTTATTTTGTTTCTACTTATATATTTTAATAAAGTTTATATTATTTTGTTTCTAATTACTTATTTATTTTATTTGTTATTTTTCATGCACCATTTTTCATGCATTTACTGATTATTTTGAGCTATAAGACCCTAAAATTGAAAAGCATTTCAAATGAACTCTGAAAAGGTTGAAAGTTGGCATGGTATCATCATTTCATCCACATAGCATGTGCAAAAAGTTGAGAGGGTTACGGCAAAAGCTGGATGCACTTCGTGAACAAAATGGACAATCTCTTTCGAAGTATCAGGGTTTCAGAGGAAAACTCATCTGTTACAAAGGGATTTCATTTTCTTGAATTTATTTGAACTCCAGATTTTTTGTGTGTTCAAAATGCACCATTCAAAGCCACATCATCAATTATCAACCCTTTCTGACTTCATTTGTTATTTTTCATGCAGTGACGGATTGTTTTGAGCTAAATGACCCTGAAATTGAAAAGCCCTACAAATGAGCTCTGAAAAGGTTGAAAGTTGGCATGGTATCATCATTTCACCCACATAGCATGTGCTAAAAAGTTGAGAGGGTTACGACAAAAGCTGGATGCACTTCATGAACAAAATGGACAATCTCTTTCGAAGTATCAGGGTTTCGGACGAAAACTCATGTGTTACAAAGGGATTTCATTTTCTTGTCTTGATTTTGAATGTTGCATATTCAACACACAAAAAGTCTGTAAAGATCGCCAACCCCAACATAAAAAAATGATCATAGATGCGCCTATAGAGAGAATTCAACCTAAATTCATAATAAATTTCTATGAATTTCAAAGAAATTTACTCTGAATTTAGGTCAAATTCCCTGTATAAGGGCATCTATTTTCACTTTGAGAGGAGCTCAACAAGGCAGAGAGGGACGGGCTTATAAACCGGTGTGAGCGCCCTTCGGTTGGCGAGGTGGGACTAAACTCTGACCGCAACGAGGACCAACCCTTTAGTCCCGGTTTGTGGCACAAACCGGGACTATGGTCATGGGCCAGGGGCGAGGCGCATTGGTCTCGGTTCGTGCGTGGAACCGGGACCAAAAGGTCAAGACGAACCGGGACCAATGGCCCACGTGGCCCGGCCGCCCCCTGGGCTCACGAACCGGGACAGTTGCCTCCTTTGGTACCGGTTCGTGAGCGAACCGGGATTAATGGTATTACGAGGGCCGAACCAATGCCATGTTTTCTACTAGTGAGGGTTAACTCATCTGTTACACGGGCACTTCAATATTTTTTAAACTTATTTGAACTCTAGCCTATTTTTGCGTTTAGTATGCATCATTCAAAGCGACGTCATCAATTTCCAACACGTTCTGACATCATTTGCTGTTTTTCAGTCATTTACCGATTTGTTTAGAGAGCTAAATGACGGTGAAATTGAAAATCACTACAAAATGAACTCTGAAAATGTTGGAACTTGGCATGGTATCATCATTTCACCCGCATAGCATGTGCAAAAGAGCAGAGAGGGTCACGGCGAAAACTGGACGCACCTCGTGTACAAACTGGACAATCTCTTTCGGAGTATCAGGGTTTCGGACGAGAACTCGTCTGTTACACGGGCACTTCAATGTTTTTTGAACTTATTTGAACTCCAGCCTATTTTTGCATTCAGTATGCATCATTCAAAGCGACGTCATCAATTTCCAACACGTTCTGACATCATTTGCTGTTTTTCAGTCATTTACCAATTTGTTTAGAGAGCTAAATGACGGTGAAATTAAAAATCACTACAAAATGAACTCTGAAAATGTTCGAACTTGGCATGGTATCATCATTTCACCCGCATAGCATGTGCAAAAGAGTAGAGAGGGTCACGGCGAAAACTGGACGCACCTCATGTACAAACTGGACAATCTCTTTCGGAGTATCAGGGTTTCGGACAAGAACTCATCTGTTACATGGGCACTTCAATGTTTTTTAAACTTATTTGAACTCCAGCCTATTTTTGCATTCAGTATGCATCATTCAAAGCGACGTCATCAATTTCCAACATGCTCTGACATCGTTTGCTGTTTTTCAGTCATTTACCAATTTGTTTAGAGAGCTAAATGACGGTGAAATTGAAAATCACTACAAAATGAACTCTGAAAATGTTGGACTTGGCATGGTATCATCATTTCACCCACATAGCATGTGCAAAAGAGTAGAGAGGGTCACGGCGAAAACTGGACGCACCTCGTGTACAAACTGGACAATCTCTTTCGGAGTATCAGGGTTTCGGACGAGAACTCATCTGTTACACGGGCACTTCAATGTTTTTTAAACTTATTGTAACTCCAGCCTATTTCTGCGTTCAGTATGCATCATTCAAAGCGACGTCATCAATTTTTAACACGTTCTGACATCATTTGCTGTTTTTCAGTCATTTACCGATTTGTTTAGAGAGCTAAATGACGGTGAAATTGAAAATCACTACAAAATGAACTCTAAAAATGTTCGAACTTGGCATGGTATCATCAGGGTTTCGGACGAGAACTCATCTGTTACACAGGCACTTCAATGTTTTTTAAACTTATTTCAACTCCAACCTATTTTTGCGTTCAGTATGCATCATAATAAACCAGAAAATAAATAAAACAGAAAAGTCAAAAACTATATAAAAATTACTCAAAAATAAATAGCAGAAAATAAATAATGCAGAAAAGAAAAAACTATATAAAAAATTTTATATTCGTAAAGAAACTAAATACAGCAAAAAAACTATTCAGAAATAAATAAAAGAAAATTATATATAAAATTGTTGGGGCGCTGCCCAGTGGGCCTGACAGACCTAGGATTTGCAAATACAAGCCCAGAAGGGCCAGCAGGCTCACAGGGCAGCGCGCCGAAGTTAGGCCCAGAAGCCTGCTATATAGAGAAGTTCGAAGGAGCAGCCGCGGCTGGGTTTATAAACCAGTGCGGCTGCCCTTCGCTCGGCGAGGTGGGACTAAACATTGTGCACCGCCGGTGGCAGCACACAACCATTAGTACCGGTTGGTGGCTCCAACAGGTACTAATGAGTGGGCCTTTAGTACCGGTTGGAGCCACGAACCGGTACTAAAGGGGCAGTTTCCCACCCCTTGGCCTGGCGAAAATTGGCCTTTAGTACCGGTTGGTGGCTCCAACCGGTACTAAAGGCCCCTCCTATATATATGGCACTTACGAAAAATTCAGTTTCATCGACCACCACTTCTTCCCCAACTACTTCCCGCGACATCGTCGCCGCCGTCGCGCCGTCGCCCATCGCGCGCCGCCCTCGCAGGCCCCGCCGCCCTCACCGCCCCCGCCGCGCGTCGTTGCCGTCACCGCCGTCGCCCCCGCCGCCCGTCGTCGCCGTCACCGCCGTCGCCCCCGCCGCTCGTCGCCGCCGCCCCGTACTATGTCGCCGTCTCGATCGCGCCGTCGCCCCCGGCCCGCCGCTCGTCGTCGCGCCGTCCCCGTCGCATCGCCGTCTCGCGTCGCCGCCCGTACGCCGCCGCCCCCCGCTCGTACACACACACATATATACACACACACATACACACACACACACAGACACACACACACACATATTGTTTTACTTATTTTCGCTTTTCTGTTGTTTAGATTAATGTTAGATAAATTACATAGATAAGAATGTTAGAATGTTAATGTTAGATGAATTATATGGAAAAGATGTTAAATATTAATGTCAATTTTAGATGAATTAGCTAGATATTAATTAGGTATATATATGAGATTTGAACTAGTTGAATTAATATAACTAGTTTATTTTTAGTATGAAAATTAATAGAACAAGTTTATTTTTAGTAAGAAAATTTAGGTATATGAGATTATTTGAACTACTTGAATTAATAGAAGTAGTTTATTTTTAGTAAGAAAATTTGGATATCTGAGATTTGATGATCTAATTAAAATAATACTATATAGAACTAGCTACTTTATTTTAGTAAGAAAATTAATAGAACAAGTTTATTTTTATTAAATGCTTAGTTGAATTAGTTGAATTAATAGAACTAGTTGAACTAATAGAAGTAGTTGAATTAGTTGAATTAATAGAACTAGTAAGTGTTTAATGTTTCACCTACATGAACATAGGAAATGTCGTCTGACGACGAAAAAGATTTCATTAAGTGCGAATACTGTGAAGACCAGCGCGGCCTGTGCGACAGAAATTTCCTTGTTGATGATAGGCGCTTCAGCATCAAGCTGGATGAGACCTTCGAAGTGGATACAGTAAGTCACAACGACAAGTCTTTTTTCGTAATTAAGCATGACTTATATATGCTTCATTTGCTTCAACTTATAATTTTAAATTTTCACTATTCTACTAGCGCATCCCCTGCCATGCAAGAATTTTTGTCTTGGATAAGATAGGTTTCAGTGCTATGGAAACTATGGAGGTAAAGAGAGTTTACCTGAAGACCGAGCATGGTTAGACTTTCAACGTCAAATTATACAATGCAGACACGTACACCTATTTTGAATGCAAAACTTGGAAAGAACTATGCAAGGCTTATGCATTTGAGCCTGATATGGTTATCACCTTTGATATTCGTCCGGAAGATGATATTGAAGGTAATAGAGACATCTAGGTCGATGTGCAGACGCCTCCAGTTCTACCATTATGTGAGTTTCTCAAGCATATTTATGTCTTTGATATTGTTTATTCAAAAATAGTTGACAACTAATTTCTATTGACAGCTTATTTCCATTCAAGCAAACATGTTCGGCGCTTGGTAGACAGGACCTACTACTGTCCCGGAGCTGAACTAAACTGCGAGTAGATAAGTCATTATGTTTCATGGCTTGAGGATCTTCATATTGTTAAGACAAATTTTCTTCCTGCACTTAGAAATGTTAGTACTCAAAACGTTGTGACCAATAGTGATCGTATTGAACTACGGTCACATCTATTGACGAAAGATGGTAAGATTTTTACTATTTGTCCTCAGTGCATCTTTTGCATACATTATTTTTTTGCTAAACTTTCATTGCTAAGTATATTAGTTACTATACGATGTTCTTCAACAGGGACTCCCGATGACAGTTGTGCCTCAGTGGATCGAGACTAAAGGTCGCATGTCAATGGTTAGCTTACGGCCAAGATATCCTACATTGCACATGAGTGCATTCAGGATTTCTAAAAGCGATGAATGCTTAATAGTGAAAGATTGGAGAAAAATTGTTAACGATCCCAGCAGAGAAGTACTAGGGGGCAGCAATGAGAAGCGCAGCCCATGATTAGGAGAAAAGTTCATTTGCATGCTCCAGTATGATGAATCAGGAGAGCTATACATGTTCTATGCTATTTTACCTGAGAGAGAGCAGCATGAGTGATTTAGCTACTTCATGCTCTTGGTACTTTTGTCCTCTCATGTCCGTGTTCTTCGTCCTGAACTTAATCTCAAAGGGTGATTTGCTTTTGTGGTGTTATGAACGCTTATAATATGATGACCATGTTGAACACGATGATATCTTTGCTTCTGGTACAAGTGAATGTTTTTTCTTTAAGCTAGTGTTGGTGCTAATTAGATAGCGGTAATGACTATGATGATTAAACAGTGGTAATGACGACTATGATGATTTTTAGCTAGCTAATTTACTGTTGTTGATGATATGATGCAAGAGTTTTTATGTTAATATGATGGTGATGATGATGAGTTATTATATCATTTATAAAAGAAACCGCAGATTAGTTTCAGCTGGATGGATCCTAGCTAAGTGATCAAGTATATGCCATATCCATATTATACTTGATCACTTAATTATAGGTGATCAAGTATAATATGGATATGGCATATACTTGATCACTTAGCTAGGATCCACATGCATCCAGTCGAAACTAATCTGCGGTACTTTCACCTAATGATTTAACAACTAAAATAATCACTAAATTAAATTGAAAACACAAAATTAAAGGAAAATAAAAAATAATACCAAAACACCCCCAAACATTTAGTATCGGTTGGTGTTACCAACCGGTACTAATGTCCTGCACGCACCCGGGCCTGGCTCGTGCCACGTGGTTGCACTTTAGCGCCGGTTCGTGATGAACCGGTACTAAGGGGGGGACCTTTAGTCCCCACTCTTTAGTGCCGGTTATGGAACCGGCACTAAAGGCCCTTACGAACCGGCGCTAAAGCCCGGTTCTGCACTAGTGTGACCAGGTCCAGGGGCGCCCAGTCTGGCCCAAGCGTCTCACAGACAAAACTCTAAAGTAGTCTAGCCATCGTGCAAGAGAAGAGGATGTGATTCCCTATCTCCGGGACACCGGCCAGGCACTGGGCACAACCCATTCCCCCGGTTGTGTCTCTTGATCACCTACGTCCCAAATGGAAGGCGATCCCTCAACAACTGGCAAACATTTTTTTTTCAATCGTAAAGGCACTTTCCAGAACGGAGATGTCCAGGCCATAGACAGCCTTTGGCACAAAGCATGGTATGTTGAGCCTAGAGAAAAGACTTCTGAAGGGGCGAGCCTCCATGATACGGTGTCGGGATTGCTGGATTGTAAAAGCACATTCGAGTCCTACATGATTTGCATTTGTTTGATTGCATCAAATGCATTTTTTAAGAAGTTGAAGTGGATGTTAGATTTTCTATGAAATGTATTACAAATGATACTTTAGAGGAAAATTCTATTGCATCAAATGACGAATGTAAGAAAATTCCTAAGGATTATAATCCTCTCCCAAAATCCTATGAAAATCCTTTGAATCAAAAAGGCCCCAAGGAATGCTCTTTATTTTTGAGGGTCCTAATGAATACTCTTAAAACTGTAAGAAAACAATTCTGTTACTAGCTTTCGTAAGGAACACATGGTTAGAAAAATACCCCCGAGAAAAAAGATGTACCCTACCATCTTACAATATTCTAAAAAAATATCAATATTTTCCTGGTGCTTTGATTCCCCATTTTGATCTCCTTGCTCCTTGCGCTATTTTCAAATTTCTTTGAAGGGATTTCCCCTTGGTATGTGACTCCTCCATTTATCCAGGTAGTTTTTTTTTAATAATGCTCTACATCATTCTATTTTTTCTACTACTGGTGACTTGGAAAATGAGCTGGCATGTTGATTTTAGTTTTTTGTATGTAGCTTTGATGCATGATATAATCACTATATGCTTAGTAGTGGAGTTTCTCGCAATTTTTATGTGCAAATTTCACTTTCTAAGAGATTTTTAGAAAATTCATAATATGAAGAGGATAGCAAAGAGCTTTGTGAAATTTGTTTTTCTTCCCACAACAAGGAAGACAAAGGGCTTCTTCCTCCCGTAAAGAAAGAGAAGGATGAGACCAAGGAAACTACCGTCCCCTAGATCCATTTGCTGTCTCTCTCTCTCTCTCCAACATTTTTTTATGAAGCCAAATTTAACGGTATGGAAAGTGTTTTTTCCGTAAGAATGGGAACCACAGATATGGTATGCATTCTTCCAAAAACTTTGAAAGCAAGACGTGCGTTAGACAGCACCACAAGATTGGCCTTTGAAGGTACTGTAGTAATTTGGATGTATGCTACCTCACCACCACTAGAATTTCCCATTTGATTTACCGTGGAAAATTCTCGAAATAGACTTTCGTCCCATTTTATAAATAAAGTCATCAGCACCGTCACCACATCCAAACCACAAGTTCAAGTGCAATCAAATAAAATATCCAACGGGGGCAACAACACAAACACCCAAAGAAAGCATAAAATATCCGGCATATTAGGAAGTCTGCGGCGAGGCCCGTAAGCGAGCAGCAACAGTCGTCACATCCACCATAAGGCCCAGTTGATCGCGATCACGCTGCCTAGACAGCGGATGCTAGTGCTGCAAAAATGCAAATTTGAAGATCGAGTCAGAGGCCCACCTAAGAAAGACCCGCTCAATCGCCATCTTATTACATGTAGTCAACAATGTCCAAGCTACTGCCGCAAACATGAGCTAGAAGGCGTGTCATCTTCACGGTTTGGTTGGCACGGGTTTGCAGGAACCTGACCAGGTCCAGGGGCGCCCAGTCTGGCCCAAGAGTCTCACAGACAAAACTCTAAAGTAGTCTAGCCATCGTGCAAGAGAAGAGGATGTGATTCCCTATCTCCGGGACACCGGCCAGGCACTGGGCACAACCCATTCCCCCGGTTGTGTCTCTTGATCACCTACGTCCCAAATGGAAGCCAATCCCTCAACAACTGGCACACATTTTTTTTTTCAATCGTAAAGGCACTTTCCAGAATGGAGATGTCCAGGCCATAGACAGCCTTTGGAACAAAGCATGGTATGCTGAGCCTAGAGAAAAGACTTCTGAAGGGGCGAGCCTCCATGATATGGTGTCGGGATTGCTGGATTGTAAAAGCGCATTCGAGTCCTACATGATTTGCATTTGTTTGATTGCATCAAATGCATTTTTTAAGAAGTTGAAGTGGATGTTAGATTTTCTATGAAATGTATTACAAATGATACTTTAGAGGAAAATTCTATTGGATCAAATGACGAACATAGGAAAATCCCTAAGGATTATAATCCTCTCCCAAAATCCTATGAAAATCCTTTGAATCAAAAAGGCCCCAAAATGCTCTTTATTTTTGAGGACCCTAATGAATTGAACATATAAACCCTCATAGACTCCTAGGCAGAACCGTTGCCTCCACGTCGCTCTATAAACGCTGCTGCCACCGCCTGTAATTTTCGTGCCCCGCCAAGGGCATCTTAGTAATTTCACGTACATATGTATAAAAGCCAGCCGCCTGCGGAGAAGACCTAGCCGCCCGCCACTCTCCTCTTTCCGCTGCCTCCCGCGTCTCCCCCACTCCCCCCAAGCGTCCTCCCCTCCCGCATCTCGTCCACCCTGGGATCCGAGCGCAGAGTCAACCTTCCCCGGCGGCGGCGCTCCATTCAATCTGCAAGAGAGAGAGAGAGAGAGAGAGAGAGAGGATGAGAGGGAGAAGAAGGAAAGAGAGGAGGGAGAAAGAGAGAGGAAAGAGTAGAGGGAGGCGTGGCGTCGGATGGGAGAGGGTGACCGCCGGCGTCCGCCTGCACCGACGAGGTCGGTCCTCGAGCCATGGAGGCACTCATCGCTGGGCCCTCGCCGTTGGCCTCCCGTGCGTCACACCGCCCCTCCTGCCGCCTCGGCTCTCTCCTCCCTTCTCGGCAGATTGGATCGAGGGTGCTACGCCTTCGTCGCCAACTGGATTTGCTCCTCCATCGCCGCCGCGAGTCAACTCCATCGTTGTCGCCAGGAATCCGTCCCCCTGCTGCAGCCTGCTCGTCTTCCGGTTGCTGCAGTCGGCATCGCGGCCCTGCAGAGGGCGTTGAATAGGTGAGCTCCCATCCTCTCCTTTTTCTCTTCCCCCGGTCCTCTTCTCTTCCTCAATGCTGCTCCTCCAATCTCTCACATCCTGGCAGGATGGAGACGTGACTTGAGATCCTCCATCTAGTTCATGTCCACCTAAATTTAATTTTCTTATGCAGCTAGGGTTTGGGTGGGGTTGACTCCTATAACGATGGCTGGCTACATCAACCAGCAGCTGCACCTCCTTCGACTTCCGCAATATCGCCCACCGAGCTGCGTTGCTGTACGAAGACCTTCTGTATTTCGGTGGTGCCATGGTGTTCCTCTCAAGGTGAGCTGCCACCTTCTTCCCCCATCATTCCCCATAGTTGGTCTGATCTGTTCTACGAGGCAGAACCAATCCTAATTTATGTTGGGTCTTTCATGTGCAGGTTAATGAGTGTGCTCCCAGCGGCTCCAGCGATGCGGGGTGATTGCGCCCGGTCCATGCTCCGGTGTCTTTGTTGGCTGAGCTGAACAAGCTACAGAGAGTGGCTTCTTTCGAGCTGGTATATTGAGATATTTATGTCACTCATAGGTCACACCTCATGAAGCTACTACCGTGCATTGATTCTGTCGAGATTGATTAATAGAACATTTTATTAGTTTCCTATTACCATTTCCCATGAAACATGATGTTTATGTTCAGTGAGGTTCTCAATTTAATAGTCTGAATGCGCATATGTTCGATATTAAATTTGATAACAAAGACCAATAGTTTTTGGCCCTTTGCATGGGGTATTCCTTTCTTTGAGAAACATTTTTGACTAAAGCTTCTTCGATGCCCCATGGACGCTCAGGTTTGCTTTCATAGATGCAGCAAATATCTAAAATGTATTGCAGTTCATGAGTTATTTAGCAATGATAAAATGTTCTCTATCGTTATTTGCTTTTAGTATGTAACAAGCTCCCGGAGTAGTGGTGGATCTTTATATTAGCACATGACTGAGCAGTTCGACAACGTTTATAATTTATCGTTGTCAAGTCAGCCTTTGCGTGATTCAAAAAGAACACACGGACTGCTGCACGGTACTAAATTATTTTTTAGCTGGGGTTGTTCAATAGGATTTAGATTTTAAGCAGAATAGGATGCAGATCGGCGGTCCATGTTTACATACACTGGCATAAGAATTTGTTGTGCGGCAAGGATTTGTACAGATTTAAAGGGGAATTAGTAGCTAACATCTTCGTAACGGCACATTGTTCCATGATTCTTCTTGTAAGATACTAAGATCTCTTGATGATGCTTTGTTTGATGTTCTGTGTGGAAGTTATTTGCATTGCACTTCAGTTCAGAACATGGAGGCTAAGAGGCTCACCAATTGGTGCCTATTTCTTGTGTTTATGCAAATGGTACCCTGTAATGAATACCTTGAGCTATATGATTCCTATTGGCAGACTTCATATAGCTATTGTCTAATACGCATTAGTATGTATTATTTATCAGTCCGGTTGCAAACTTCTCGTGCGATAACCTTCTTTTTATCAGTTCAGTTTAACTATATTTTAGAAAAGAACATCCTTACCAAGCCTGCACATTTTAAGGTCGTGAGGCTTCAGTTTACTCTGTTTGCCTCAGTGCAGGAGAACATTCAGGTACTTATTGAACGATTTCACCTCTGCTATTCCCAAGATATGCTCTACCATTTTGTACGGGCACTGTACTAATTATTCTGGCTGTTATCCATGTTACTGTCATTTATCATGATAAAAGTCGACTCACAGCTGTGCCAGGTCAAGTTAGTTCAATTTTGATATGCCTAGAGTTTTGATGTTGGGCTATAATTTTGATATGCTTTTGGTTATGTAGTTGCAGAAAAAACAAATTACAGCCATATTTTGTAGCGATCATATTATTGTGATGATGGTTCTCAAATTTACCCGGGTACTTCTCGTGTTTTGTTAATAGCTCACCAGTTTCATTCCCTTTTGGTTTTTGAATATACATCTGTGCCCCTCTTTTATATCTTCTTGGTTATTTCTTATCTTTTTAGTTCTCATTTGTACATAAGTAATACTAGCATCAGTCTGTGTGTTCTTACATAAGAGTTAGTCTCTAAGCTACCGATTCAGTACCAAGCTTACGTTGTATTATTTTTTAGGCTGAAAGCAAAAGGCAAAAACAATGAACAATGTAAAAGCCCTCAACACTGAAGTACAGTCTAAGAAGAAAATTACAAGGAAGAAAATGAAAAAGCAGCAAAAATCTGATAATATGCAAAATCCCATTTAGAGTATGAACCATAGTGAAAAAAGATTCAGCTTAGTTATTAAAAGTTCTTTACATGCAGATCACTTTCTACATGTTTCTGCAATTCTCTCCTATTATATGGTTTGGTGTTTGTCCCGGTGTGCCGTATTTGGTATCCCATTTCATCATCTTAAGTCGAATGGACACTATTTTGTTTATCAATCACTTTTGAACTACTATTCTTTCAGCACTTCTTTTATACATAAAAAAACTTAACTAGAATTTAAGAAAGTTGACACTGCATCTCTGGTTCGTTCAATGAAATTTGCTGCTCTCCAATTTAACTGTCTATGGCTGATTGTGATAGTGAAGGTCAATATTCTGATTTCTAATAGAATATACATCTTAGTTTTCCTCTATCTATGTAGAGGGCTCAAGAAAGAGACAAGAACTTGTGCTTCAAGCAGCGAAGATAGCCAGCCTAAATGAATCGAAACAAGAACAAGCATCGGGAAATTACAGATGAGGAAGTGCAGCTGGTATGGTCACTCCCTTTTTGCCCCAAATCAACCACAGAAAAAACTGCTTGACAATCATCTTCTTGCCAATTTATAATTGAATTCCTACTATGTTTCGCTTCCTAAAAGAAATAGCAATCATCTTGAAACAAGTAATTTATCTAGCTACAAATGCTTATTCTATACTGATTATGTTGCCTCCAATTGCGGACAGTGGTTTATAGTTGACACTTTAGTCTACATGTCTGCTAATATTTACATGTCTGCATGACCAAAAAAATCAGATAGTCTACTTAAACTTTAGTGATGGGCAGTTATTCTACTTCTTTTGGCTAGATGTTCAGCAAGGGTCGCACATCTGAAACAAGTAACTGGCTTGCTTTTGGTACACGTTCCCTGTATATAACTCGCTTTTCTATTTCTTGAGGACAACACCATATAGAGCTTTTAGAGGCTGGTCCTGGTTTTAGATACAAAGCGCCTGATTGTTCTCTGTAAATTTATTCTGCTCCTTACATGAGGGTCTGTGCTACTTTCAACTCGAATGCAGGTTTTACTGTACAATGTAAATTAAATCGTTCGTTTCTACTACATGTTAAAGGAGCTGACCAATATTGGCATGAAGCTATAAAAGCTAGCTGGCTATGGAGAATTTTGCCACTGGTGATGAATTGCCACCTTTTCCTTGCTTGCCATCATGCCATGATTCGAAATTTAGTTGTCAGGCTAGGTAAAGCACGCTGAGACTACCAAAGAGGATTACGTGCGCTGCCATCATGCATTTGCACCTCTAAACTTAGTTTGTTGACTAAATTGTGTAGTTCCCTTTTGCCGAAGAATGTTCTGGACTAGATAGCCAGCTTGCTGTTGCTGTTTGTAACTTTTCAGTAGGACTCTTTTGTTAAAGCGAAAACCACATATAGGTAATGTGCGCGGTGGTTTGTAGGACTTCATAGGTGTTGTACTAAAATTCAGTTTTAATGGAGTTCGGTTCAGTGATGTTCTAGACTTGATATCATTCAAAAAATGGCAACACGTGGATGTAGGGTCATAAAAGAGTCAGGGAAGAGGGAGGTACCTTGGTAGATTGCCCAGGGGCATTGGCAATGTAAGCGACAGGGCACCCCTCTGCCTGCCTTGCTCATTCACACTTCTTTTTTGTTTGGGGAGGGGCGGGTTGCAATCTGGGCCAGGCGGGACACTGGAAACTGTGAGCAAAAGTTAATCCGAACTGAGCTCCAAATGAAATTAGATGATTTTTTTCCAAAACTACTGTATGAAGCGAAAACAAGTATGTACATGAGTCAACCAGACAATGGACAAAAATCCAGCCTGAACCGAAATAAAAAACAGATGTCTGTTGATTAGACACTCCCATAGTACATGCGAGGAATGTGTTTTCATATTGTTCATTTTGTGGATATTTGATATAAGCGTAATTGTATCCCAATATTTGGCTTGGTACTCCATTGTATAACTAATATAACTGAGTTTCAGAGAAGGTCAGACTATGCCTTTGTAGGAGATATGCCCTAGAGGCAATAATAAATGATATTATTTATCTCCGAGTTCATATTATGTTTATATTCCATGCTATAACTGATGTGGTTCCCGAGCCCGTATATCCATATAGGCTTTGGGGAGAACCCATATGCACGTGTGGAATAATAAACGATAAATTGTATTCCTAGTCGTGCCTCTAAGACTAGCTCAAGTGTTGCATGATGATTATGTTTTCCCAATCATGGGCATGTCTATGCCAAGCAACTTTGAGGGCACAATGTCAGGAAGGACATTTGTGTTGAATCGAACCGAATTGATGTTATGCTATGAGATACATTCGTCACAAGTTAATGGTTTATAACACAGAGATAGTTAATGTTTGCATAATTCCTTAGACCATGAGAGTATCGAGTTTCTTCATGCTTGCTTCATGAACTTTGGGGTTTGTTAAACGTCATCCGTAACTGGATGGCTATTACGGCGGCTTACGGGTTCATGGGAAAGTGTTAAGTAACTTGATAGCTCGAGATTGGGATTTGCTCCTCCGACGATGGAGAGATATACTCGGGCCCTCTCGGTGTTACGGTATCCATCATCGTCTGGCCAGACACTTTGTGATTTGATCACGGGGATGCCGGAACACGATAACGAGAAAAGAGAACAATACCAGTAACGAGGTAACTAGCATAGTGGACAAGTTGTTGATCCACGGGAATGCCAACATGTCTCACCTCGGGTATTTGTAACATATCGCGAAGCAACAGGAATAGCTCACTGCAACTGGAGGTTCACTCGAATATTCATTCGTGTGGGTATAGGGGTCAATATGGGTGTCCACGGCTCCGATGTTGATCATTGATCGGAAGGGGTTCCGGTTCATGTCTATACTTCACCGAACCTATAGGGTCACACGCTTAAGGGTCATCTATCTGCTGAATACTAGACAAGGAGTCTGAGAGAAAATCACCGAAAAAGTTTCGGACACCGAAAAGTTTCGGACAGCGGAAAAGTTCCGCAGAGAGAGGTCACCGGATGAGTTTCGGTGAAACCGAAAAAGTTGTTTCGGGGTATGCCATTAAGTTAAAATGCTTTCGGCACATGCCTGATAATTCTTGGAGGGTGCCAGAATCATTCTGGAAACTTTTTGGAATTTTCAGAAATAAAAACCGAAAATGTTTCGGAGCTGCCGGTACCGCTTTGGCTGTTTTTCGCAGATGAAATTCACTAATCTGAAATTGTTTCAGAACAAATCCAAAATCATTTTAGTGGGTACTGGAATTATTCTAAGACCCACAGAAATATTTTCGGATTTAGTGGACGCGAAAAATTGTCTTCATGAATAGTGAAAACGCATCCTTGTTTGCTTTTCGCAGATGAAAATCACTAAACCGAAATTGTTTCGGAACGCGTTGAAAATTATTTTAGTGGGTACTGGAAATGTTCTGAGCCCACATAAATATTTTCAGTTTGAACGGACGCTGAAAAATGTCGTCATGAATAGTGAATGTGCTTTTTGCTTGGCTTCTTGGAGAAGCCACCTTGAGGGCCTTTTTGGTATTTCCCCCCTTGGCTTCTTGGAGAAGCCACCCTTGGGCTTGGCCTATAAATAGGGGTGGAGGGGGCTGCCTAAAGGATGATCCCTTCTCACATACAAGTGCCATGCATGATCTGGCTTCTCTCTCCCTCCCAGCGAAATAGTTTCGTAGAGCCGAAAGGCTGTCTGGGTTCCGGTGGGAACTAGTTCTGGACGGCGAAGCCCTGCCGGATAGATGACACCGTATGTGTGCAACTCTGTAGAGAGATCGTAGTTTCGATCTTAGTTCGTGAGTGCCTCCCGAAGGGCTGTCCGTGTGACCGTCCGAGTTTCGAAGGTCCTCCCGAAGGGCTGTCCGAGTGACCGTTCGAGTTTCGAAGGTCCTCCCGAAGGGCTGTCCGCGACACCGTCCGGGCGACTGTTCGACCGCCTCCCGGAGGGCTGTCTGAGGAGCAGATGAGGGTATACATCCTCATGGTTGGGAGGTTGTAAATCCTAGCTGCGGGGATCTGCACCGCCGATCGTCATCGACTCTACTTCCCGCTGCGCTACGAGTCGGTAACGAAAAAGATCAAACCTTGTATGCAGTCTCCATAGTGGTCCTGGGCTGGTGCGTAGGTGAGAAATTTTTTGTTTTCTGCTGCGTTACCCCTTCAGCCTTGTCTACTGGTGATGCTTATATCGGTTGTATAGGCTGATATAGGTCTTGCATTGTGCATGTCAGGGACAGAAGTTGCTAAAGAAAGCTCCGACATCATAATCTTAAGATGATGACTTCACATCTATTGTGAAGGTTAGTGTCTTCTATGTTTTTTTGGAACAGATCTTTGTTATGAAGGATAACCATTCTCACCAATCATGATGGGAGTTTTTTATTGGATGTATAGGGTCATTGGAATGGACCAAGGTATGAATGTTCCTAAAATGCGATACTAGAATCTTTGTACGTCAACACTCTTTGATGCTTATCTTGATGATCTTTCCTCTGTTCTACATACATTTGTGTTGTTAACTCACTTTCATGTTCTTGATTGGCATGTAATCATCTTAGAATAAGTTATTTGAGCTGAGGGCGTTGAATAGAGTAATAAAAGCTGCTTCCTTGGAGAGTTTTTTGTGCAGAGTGGTGCACGCATAATATTATCCTCATTATGTTCTTTTTGCATGTTCTATTGTAGGAAGCGGATGTTATCAAGATCATGCCAAGGGCAGAGCGTGCCAAAGGCGATGCTCATTCCCGTTCTTAGTGAGATGCGTTTACTCGATGCAAAGTATGAGCATTGCAGACTCTGGCGAGCTGCTGAAGGTCGACGAGGAGGGCGCCGCCAGCACCGTCATCAGGCTGGTCCACAACCACACGCAGCTCGGCGTCACCAGGTCACCGGCACAACTCCTCACGCCCAGGTCGTTCAACATTTTCTTCCGCTTTTGGTGCGTCACATTTAGAGTCTTTCTTTCCCATTTTACCGTGTTTGCATGGTAAGATGTTTGGTTGGATTTGAAGGTTCGTAGACTTGGCGCCAAAGCTTCAAGCTCTTGTAGAAATTAGAACTGAGGGCCTTTTAAAACGAGTCCTGCATAATAGTGTTGTTTAGTGGGATGCAGAATTTTTGTTTGTACTGATTTACGTACTGATTTCATCATCATATGACTATAATGAAGAAGATGTGTGTATAAGTATTACTAACTGATGATACTCTGCATCAGTGATTTCAATTCTGTTGGCCCTCCTTCAGATTGCATGGGAATGTGAGGCTTAAAAGTTTCAACCCTGTGCAATGTGCTTCTCGGGTGTGGATTTGTGTCTGACTAATTAACGGTTCTGTTAATACTGATATGTCCTTGTACATTAAATGGGTATTGCATTGCTTGTACTTATAGTAAGTGGAAATTTTTCTCATATGTTTGTGCCCGAATAATATTAATGTACACTCTTTCAATACATGGCTTACTCTTGGCCTTTATGCCATTGGCGCAACTGGTCATCTAGTACTCTTAAAACTGTAAAGAAACAATTCTGTTACTAGCTTTCGTAAGGAACACATGGTTAGAAAAATACCCCCGAGAAAAAAGATGTACCCTACCATCTTACAATATTCTAAAAAAAATATCAATATTTTCCTGGTGCTTTGATTCCCCATTTTGATCTCCTTGCTCCTTGCGCTATTTTTAAATTCCTTTGAAGGGATTTTCCCTTGGTATGTGACTCCTCCATTTATCCAGGTAGTTTTTTTAATAATTCTCTACATCATTCTATTTTTGCTACTACTGGTGACTTGGAAAATGAGCTGGCATGTTGATTTTAGTTTTTTGTATGTAGCTTTGATGCATGATATAATCACTATATGCTTAGTAGTGGAGTTTCTCGCAATTTTTATGTGCAAATTTCACTTTCTAAGAGATTTTTAGAAAATTCATAATATGAAGAGGATAGCAAAGAGCTTTGTGAAATTTGTTTTTCTTCCCACAACAAGGAAGACAAAGGGCTTCTTCCTCCCGTAAAGAAAGAGAAGGATGAGACCAAGGAAACTACCGTCCCCTAGATCCATTTGCTGTCTCTCTCTCTCTCCAACATTTTTTTATGAAGCCAAATTTAACGGTATGGAAAGTGTTTTTTCCGTAGGTGTGCCAACCACATGTCATTGATATATTCTTTCTTTATTGTTGCATTATCGTTACCAAGGAACGTTTCAAATGGCGGGGGGAATGGAGATTTCTAGTAGTCATGTCTCAGCTTGCTCTTGACATTGCATTGTTTCAATTTGATATTAATAATGAAAAAAAGAAGATACCCTCACGAATCTCCACATAAGATCAACGACAGAGCACTTAGATGTGCAATACTTATGATACATCTAGATGTGCTTTAGCCAAACTAATTAAATATATTATCTTATAAAGAAAAAGTAATAGTGCTCGAACAGTAAACTTGCATCAGTTTCCATGCGTAACTATCACATTTCAATAAAATGTGACAAAAAAATGACAATGGTGTTTGAGTAACAACAGAAAAGGGCACATGAATGAACTGTGCAGTTGGATAAATAAAATTGTGGCCCCTTATTTGACTAAACAATCACACAAGTGTGCACGGCGGGGAGAAAATGACTGAGACATGCGAGAGTAGACTTGAAAGTTAGAAAAGAAGATATACTTGTGTAAAGGGAAACGTTTTACGCCGGAGCACCGGCCGAAATGTTTGGCCCGTTTCGGCCGGTCGCAGGCGCAGCGTTCGATGCCCACCAGATCGTAACCCACGTCTCCCTGCTTCCATCTTTTTTTTTCCTTGTTATCTTTTTCTCCACCTCCCTCCCTTATCCTCTTCCTCTGTCACTCCCATCCCCTCCATCTCTCTCTCTTTTTCCCCAGCGAGAGAAATCCCTCCATGATATTCAGCAGCTGGGAGGAGTGCGCAGCTGCGCCGGCTCATCGCCATGGGCTGCCCGCAGCTGGGTGCGCCGCTCTCCATGGCCGACGCAGCCGGATGCGCTAGCTACCATGGCCGAGTTGCAAGGTAATCGAGCGCGTCGACGGCGAGTTTTTGCTACAATCATGGATTGGTTTGCTGGAACCGGCCCATGTTTTTGCTACCACCCACCTCTGCCCGAAATCTGCTTCCATGGTGTTTTTGCTGGAACCGGCAATCGATTTTGCTACAATCGTTCTGTTTTTCTGTTACTACTGGTGTTTGTCGATTTTTTGCTACATACCATCTCCATGACATACGAGACCGGCGACTGTGTTTTCTGATGCAACCTTTATCACTTTTTGTTACCACATGTGTTGACGATTGCTACATTCATCTTTTCACGAGATGCTACATCTCTTGTATTTTTCCGGTCGAGTTTATTGCTACAACCATGTTTTGATTTTGGTGGAGCGCTGGAGACAATTTTTTTTTGCTACATCCATGTTTTGATTTTGCTGGAACCGCACCGAATTTTTGCTACATCCACCCGCGGCGGTGTTGGTCGACAACGGCGATGGCTATCTTTTGCTGCAACCGTCTCAGAGTTTTGCTGCTACCGGAGATGTCATTTGCTACTACCAGAGTTTTTTCTGTACCAGCGATTTTTTGCTACAACCATGGCTTCAATTTGCTGGAACCAGGTTTTCAAAATGATTCAACGGGGTGCGGCGACACAGAGCTGATTTTTTGACAACTTTTTTTGTTGCGAGTGTCGACGGCGAGCATCGGCGGCGAGCATGACGCGGAGCTGCAACCGGTGACTGGCGTTGCCGGAGCCGCGACCATCACCAGCGAGGGAAGTTGCATCCCATAGGGGCGGAGTTTTTGCTGCATGCGTGGATCCCGGCGAGAAACATGAGAGAAGACGACGGCGACCGGCGGCGAGCGCAGCGACCGATGGCGAGTGCGGCATCAAGCAGCGCGAGGGCGGCAGAGAGAGGAGGTCCAGGTGAGGGGGTGACGGCCGGCAGCCGGGAGGACATCCAGGCGATGGGGCGTTGTGGAGAGGAAGAGGGAGAGAGGAAGTCAATGCTGGGATCGAACGACTCGTAGTGGCGGGATCGGGCGGCTGGGGCTAGTCCGGCCCAACCGTTTGGCCGGACTGCCGGTGCCTATCACTACCCTTGTGTAAATTGCCAAGTCATCTTGTCGATTTGAGGGAGGGGAGGAACCGGTTGCCCCCTATTTAAAGGGAAGGGAGTGAACTAGCATGAAGACTTTTGCCCCTAAGCAATTTATGTCTTCGGCCCCAACCACACCATCCTGCTGGTGCAACTTGTTATATTTTTTGTGCCACCCCTAAGACATATTTAAAAAGTAAATAAACAGGATTGAAAAACATTGTATTGAGTAATATATAATAAGTCCTACAGGGTTGTATACATGGTTCATCAAACCCAAATCCATCACTATTTATAATAGCTTGAGTTCAGAACAGCTTCATTCCCATGGTTTGCCAGGAACATTCAACTTAGGGTTTCTTGTATTTAGATATGCCACGAGTGTTATAAATATCCGCAGCCAGACAACTCATTGTAGAATTAAATGATCACAACAGTTGGCATGTGATGCTTGGTGAAGCAATGGTGATGTACTAGTCACACTACAATGTTGATCACTCCGTGGCCTCCTATATAAACTAGCTTATTCCCCGTGTAGAGGGATCACATTTAGTTGGTAGAGTAGCAGAGGATGAAAAATCGTGGGAGGAGAGCACTAATCACGAGCAGGGTGAATGGCACCACCGGTCAGATAGCACGGTCTGGTGGAGGAATGAGATGTGTTGGGAATTAGAGGTAGTGGCACATATAGAAGCATAGTCCTTCCATGATGTATGTAACTAGAAGATATTGAACAATTCGCGGATCTTATCACTCTACAGCCAAACAAATTGCGATTTTGTGCTATCAAATGTACGCGATTAAAGCCTAACTGACAGCAGTATGTAGATAGCATCAGTCAAGTCGGTCTTCTACATCCTCTGCCCATGTAATATCGGATGATGTCCCGACTCCCGTGATTCATACATGGATCAGGTATTAACAGTGACACAACATAATTCTTTTTTTTCTTTTTCCTTTTGCGGGTGGAAGGGATATTTATTTCATCAGTTAGGACCTAGGTCCTTCTTACACAGTTCAGAGACCTCACCAGGTCCCGATCACAACCACGCAACTGTTCGACCTTCAGTTCTACCAAACCGAGCTAAATAATGGCTAACTCCGTTTTGCTCTCTCCGCACGTGAACTAACTTAACAGCTCTCCCTTCCCTCATCAGTCTGTTTATCTGATGAATTAACATAGCATGTCTAGACCTATCTCTATCAGGTGCATTAATCATGTTGATAGCTGTGAGGCAGTCCGTCTCAATCTCAATAGGGAGCTGGGTCCACTGTAGTGCGAGGTTGAGCCCCTCCATGCATGCAGCTAGCTCGGCCTCCAATGGAAGAGAAGATGATCTTGCCGGAGCTGTCAAGGAGAATCATTCCGGCGCCGGCCGTCCCGGAGTTCGCGCAGAAGGAACCATCCACACTAAGCTTTGTCCAACCTTCCACTGGCGGCATCCATCTTGGTGGCTGGCTAGCAACAGGAGTAGTCACTATAGGCTTGCATGGCAAGATGACATCAACTAATTGCTTGCCTTTCACCGGGTCTGCATTAGGGTACTTCTGGATGCCAACCAAGGAGTCAACATAGCTCATTAGAAACCTTTTGGACACCTCGACAGGAGGCGGCCGCTTGTGGTGCGTCATCTCGTTTCGAACGCGCCAACACCTCCACAGAGTCATCATGAGCTCCATCCTCTCTATGTCAGGGAGCTCACAAAGAGTTTGAGCGAGCCATTCAGGGCCCGTCCGACGGAAGGTCACTGCATCAGGTATCCGCTATTGCTTCACCATCGCTTGCCACAACGTCACTGCCCTCGGACAACTGCAAAAAGCGTCCTCCGGCTCCGTGGCACAGAGAGGGCATTGGTCAGACACTTCAAGACCTCGGCGCTTTTTATTAACCCAAGTGGGGAGACAGTCCGTAATCAAGCGCCAAATGAAGGTGCGAACCACGACATAATTCAACCACACGAGAATACAATCCATCCACTCAGTGACATGAAGTTATTATTTACAAATAAACATATGTTAACCACCACACCTCCAAATTTATAGGACACTACCATATACTACCGGCCACAGTTCGTCGATCCATTGTTGTATTATTGGGTTGTAGTTGGTTCCCATGAACCTTTAATTTCAAGTTAAAACAATGATTTCAGATGTTGGACAGACATAGGATTGAATCCATGGCTCACCTTCCCAGCAGGAAAAAAGAGGTTTGTCAACAGTATGTATATCCAATCGAGCTACTTTACCGTAAAGTGGTTGATCAGCAGTATGCATCCGGTCGAGCTACTTTACCGTATCAGCAAGTGTTTATGTTGAGCTCGGGCCCGACTTGTATGGAGCAGCCTGGTAAATGGTGCCCATACAAACCATTTTTTCTATTAGAGAAAAAAGAGTTCTAAAGTAGCAGCAGAGGGGGAGAGCAGAGCAGCGCAAAGCCATCATGGACCACCGAATCAGCCGGCCGTCTCTGTTGCCATTGCCACAGACTCGCTCTACAAGGTCCGCGCAGTTCCTCTGCACACTCATCTGAACTATGGTTTACCCCTCCCCCTCCTCCATCCATACATCCATCTGTCCTCTGTTGGTGCCCCATCATGTGGTTGTCCTCGGGGGAAAGATGTCTGAATCGCGTTGCTTGGTTGGATCCTCTCTTGCCTCGATGTACTTGAAGAATCCTAGAATGGGTGGGACTGGCCGACTGATTGATTGGTAGAGTAGTTTTTGCGAAGAAGCAACATTCGCCTTCCCTTGGCTACTGTGGCTAGAATCATAGCATGTACTCCCTCCGTTTCGAATTACTTGTCGCACGTATGGATGTATCTAGATGTATTTTAGTTTTAAATACATCCATTTCAGCGACGAGTAATTTGGAACGAAGGGAGTACTATGGTCTCCTTGTACCACACAAAATGGTACGCGGATCTCGTTGGACACTGTTTTTAGCCCCTCACTGATCGAATTTTGGTTCATCAATAAAACTAGCGGATTTTCTGAAGTTTATATATACTAACAGGCCAAAAAGGAGTGCTAGCATCCTCGCCCTTTTGAATATCCCCCCACCCCCCACCCCCCCCCCCCCCCCCTCCCGCCCCCCCTCCATTACTCCATCAATCGATTCGCTGTTTAGTACTCCGTCGTGTGTTAGGCATACCGTTGATCATCCGAGGACCAAGCAATCACACGAGCACGACACCGAGATTTGTTAACGAGGTTCACCAATATGGCTACATCCCCGGGGCTTGACTACGGGCGCTCCTCCCCGTGACACCGTCACAATACCGCACCCGGTCGCCCTGGAAACTGGCACATGCCGCCGGCTTCCCCTGCGTTCCGGTGCGATTATGTTGGCATAGGTTACATCATGTGTCTACCCCCGCTATATATGAGAGGCCTAAGATACAAGTGTCCTACTAGGACACGACTCCATATCCTATCTAAACACAATACAACTACAAGTCCAACTGTAACCTACTTTGTACACAATATTCGACACAACTCCAACAGGTCCTCGTGGGGAATGAGATCAGTCATGTTGGTAGTTCACACACGAAGGGTTCTCATATTTACAAATGCCATGAGTGGTATGAATGTCAGCAACGATCAAAATTGTTGGCATGTGATGTTTGGTGAAGTAATGATGATGTCCTGGCCACACACAAAGTTGATCGATCAGTGACCTCCTATAAATGGCTAGCTTATTCCCCATGTAGATGGATGGCATTTTAGGAGACTGCTAGAGGATGGAAAAGCATGGGAGGTGAGCTCCAATAAGGAGTAGGGTGATTGGCAACGCCTCATACAACATGATCTAGCGGTGGAATGGGATGTATTGGAAAATTGAGTCAGAAGCTCACGAAGAAGCATTGTAACTAGTACCTACTGAACAAGCCACGACTCTTATTACTTTCCGGCCAAACAGATTGGGGCTCTATGTTGCCGAGTTAGTAGGTCGTGTATGAGTCTTCGATATCATCGTGCTATCCATCTAACCGTAGTGGAATGGTCGGTACCTGTACTCTGCGAGTCAGTAGGTTCAGAAAGTACCAGTGCGTCCTAGACCCATTGTGCAGAAGGAACTTTTAGTTAACTAGTTGTATGCCAGAAATAAATAAAAATGTACAGACACACTAATGTGGGAGGTTAGTAGGGACGGCCAGATCTGGAACAAGCAAAAAATACAACAATCATAAGATTTGGACATTTCAGTTCCAACAATCATAGGTTTACGCCACTAACGACATGCTGTAGCTCTTTGCTTTACTCAAAACAGCAATCATCGCCATCTGGAAGGTCTTCTACTTCCTGGCTTGGTTGAAGGCCATAAGATCACCCTTTTTTACATAACATCACAAAAGATGGGAGATGTTGCAATAGAACAAAATAACCTTGGCTAATCTGTTATCTCAAAAAGATAATATGACCGACCCTTGGAAATAGCTACCCTCAAGCTTAGGATAAAAAACAGTAGCACAGTTCCATGCAAAGGGAACAGATGAATACAGGGAAAATGGATACTAACCTGATACTTCAGAGAAGAATGGTCAGCATTTAGCTTTAGAAGATGTCAATCTGTGTTGTGATTCATTCAAAAGCTCTGAATCATCGGTGACAGCGATATGCCAGTGACTTTTCTCTGATTTCAGAGGTTCAGAGGTAATGGTTGGAAAATTTACAATGTCTTTTCAGATAAAGAACAGAGGGCTAGATGAACCAGATCGAAGCAGTGAAAACAACAGAAGATCTTGTTTCTGTAATGCAACCATTATATGTGCGATTAGTTCTTGGCAGTTAAAGGTCGAAGCTAAAACTACAGATCTTACAGCTGTACTGCATAAAAGACCAATTCAACATGAGATTCTCAGCCTTGCTAAACGTTGATATCTCATGATCTTAGATAATAGACAGTGATAGATGCCTCGTCATAGTGAAGAGATCGAGATAATAAATCGGACAAATCAAACAGCTACAGTTTGGAGTTTCGAGTAATGGAATTGGTTCACTTAATTCTTCAATCGCCGACAATGTCGTTAACTGACTTAATCATACTCCTCCCCTGCCAGCAGCCTAACACAGTAACACCATTATCAATCGTCTTTGGGCACGACACTCGGACGGCCACCAATTGGTGATCCAACATGTGAAATACCCCTGTATGGTGCCACCATCTCGTCAACACGCCGGTCCTTGGGCACGACACTCGGATCAGCTCGCTGCTTTGCACTAGCTCCACTGCGGTCATGCTAAATGGCATCCCTGGCAGATGGATTAGGTGTAAAAATGGACCCCGTCAAGGGGATCCACTTTCATCCTATATCTTCATCATCATCGCAGACATTTTGCAGCAACTGGTTATCAAAGCTAATAGCGATGGCATGCTCCTGCATCCCCTTAACACCGCCTTACCGTGTCCTGTCTTACAATACGTTGATGATACTCTCATCATCGTCAAAGCTAGCCCCGAGTCGGCTATTCACTTGAAGCAGATCCTCAACAATTTCACTGCCCCCACTGGGCTTCAGGTTAATTTTAATAAAACCACTTTCATCCCTCTTAATGTGGACACGGACCAGGCCGCTAAGATGGCCTTTGACTTGGCCACAGACATTTCTTCCTTCCCTCAGACCTATCTAGGGCTCCCTCTCTCCCCTCACAAGCTGCCTCCGTCTGCGTTCCAACCAGTCATTGATAGGTGTGATGTTTATCTTTCTGGTTGGTTTGCACTTCTTCTCTCTCGTGGAGGTAAATTAGTCCTTCTACCAGCTGTCCTCGATAGTCTCACCACTTACTTCATGTTGTGGTTTTATCTTCCTGTTCAACTCCTCGACGCCATTGGTAAACATAGACGCACCTTTTTCTGGTCCGACTATGAGGTTTTGTCTGGGGCAAAATGCCTGGTGGCTTGTGACAAGGTTTGTACGCGTAGAGAAGCTAGTGGTCTAGGTGTCAAAAACTTACATGCATCAAAAATTTGTCTACTACTCAAATTTTCTTATAAATTCTTACACTTAAACAACCTCCCTTTGAAAGACTTGATCCTACACGTACCACTCCCCACTACACATTGGTCATGTAGGAATAGCTCCTTCCTGAGCCTCTAGCTATAATTTTTCCTTCTCTTTTCTCTCACCACACAAAACAAAATGCCATGGTAGCCACTATTTTGCAGGAAAAGGTCAAGCTTGCTCTTGGTAGTCGACTAACCACTACTGTGGTCGCAGAACTTGCCTTTCTAAACTCTTTGTTGCACGACATCACTACCTCCCATGAACCGGACACGCGGAGACTTCTTAATGGTGAAAATTCACCACACGCAGGGCCTACGTGGCGCTTAATGACCAGCTCACCGACCCCATTCTTGCTCTGGTATGGGACTCTAGGGTGCCGAAGAAAGTCATGATCTTTGGGTGGTTATTCTACTTGGACCACCTGAACACTAGGAAGAATCTATGCAGGAGGCACATTCTGAACTCAGACACTTGTGCAAGGTGCAACAACGCTATGGAGGACACTGATCACTTTTTCTTCACTTGCCCGACGGCTCGCAGAATTTGGCGCGCTACCGACATTCGGCCTGAGTGCAACCCTATCGCAGAGTTCTTCACCACCACCTTACCAGCTGCTCTGCCTACTTCGGTTCACCCTTTTATGCTCCTCCTCACTCTTTGGAAAATATGGGACGCAAAGAAAAAAAAAGGTTTTCCAGAGTTTGGAAGCCGATGCTAGATGTTTGGTTAAAGCTATTCTCAAGGATCTTATTTTTTGTTCACACCGTTTCAAGATGGAAACACAAAAGGATCATGTCGGTCTGTGGCGTCATTTCCTCTCTTCACTCAATATGTGAATTCTATAATCATTCACCCTTTTTGAAATATATTCAGGTGGGGAGCCTTCATGGTGGAAAATATGGAGATATTCCCCCTGATGCATGTCCCATCAGCAGCCAATCATGCAACGCTCATCCTCGGACAAAGGAGGATGCGGGGGATGCGCCGAGGATGACGGCGTTGGTGGCGTACTTGCGAAGGTCGGTGTCGGAGGAAGCAAGGAAGGGCGCGGAGGGGATACCCGGAGAAGGGGAGACCATGGTGCGGAGAGCGGCGGCGGCCACCGCGCCAGATCGGGATCCATGCTTGGTGGAGGAGGTAGGGAAGGGATGGCCGGATGGGGCTGCATGGAGAAATGAAGGGGTTTTGTGCAAATGGAGCGTAGTGGCAGGCGTCTTTTTGTAAAGCGACACAGATGGCCTCACATGCATTATATATGGATCCAACAGTTGAAATTGATGGACGGCAGAGACACCATCACCACCAAATCAGTCTTTTATAGGACTAGAGATGTTTATTCTAATATAATTTTTTAGAGAAATATAAAGATCTTCTGAATTTTGAAATGGATTGAAACATGTGGCTCACCTTACCAACAACACAAAAGAGAATCGGCCAATCGTGTTCATGAACGCTCGGTCTCTGGTCTTGTTGTGTTTTTTTAGCAGATGGTCTTGTTGTGGTTGGTCTTTTTAGGCAAACCAACAAAGCTTTATTCAACCGTCACACAGTTTACGGGGACGAACAAAAGGTTTCCAGGGTGATCTAACCAAACATGGCGGCCAACCCCAAGCGTTAATGCATGCTTTGCTAGTTTGTGAGCCTCGACATTCAAGGTTCTGAATTCATGCCTAAAGATACAAGAATGAAAAGATGTAGCTCGTGCCTTGATTTCATGCACAATAGCTTCATAAGATGTTGTTGTTCCTCCCTTGATAGCTTCAACAGTCATCCTACAGTCCTAGGCCACTTGAACTCTCTGAATATACAGATCCACCGACAAAGCTAATGCTTGTCTGACAGCCATAGCTTCCCGAACTTCTGGTTCATCAATATATTTCTAAGGATTAACACGGATGCTCCCTGAAAAAATCCCGAGGAGTCACAGCACACAATACTGTCGGTGGGAAACGACACCTATGTTATCACGGTAATCCCTTCTAGTAGCTAGCACAGCGAGATTTTACCCAGGTTCGGGCCGCAGAGATGCGTAATACCCTAGTCCTGCTTTTGTGTATATCTGAATGTTCTTGAGCTCTTGAACTAGCTACGGTGGATATCTCCTCCAAAAGATCCGAATCCTCCCTCAGTACGCCTCGGGCCTCCTTTTATAGTCAAAGGGGCTGCCACAGTGGCACACAGGAGGTGGAAAGGTATGTACAGAGTACAAGCTTATCGCCTATCATTACAGGACATAGCGCATTAAATGCGCTACTTAGGTGTCCTCTTGCTTTAGCGGGGACTGTAACGAGGCCCGTCCCATCCGTCGCTGCTCCGCCTTGCTCCGACACGTGTCTAGGCCAACGAAGCATGCAACGCCATGTAGGCTGGCAGGCCGCTGAGCTGGCATGGTGGTAGGGTCTTCACGAAGATCTGCATCCCACCACGCAGGTGCTTGACTAGTTGGATTAGGAGCCACGTACTGCCATGTGGGTACTTGCTTTAGTTGGTGGGTCGGCCGCTGAGCTGGGGCGGCGATGGGGCGGCAAGGCCTTGCCGCGGTCTCGTGGATATTCCCGGCAAGAGTCTTGTCGGGGCCTTGTAAGCACCCTCGGCAAGAGCCTTGCCAGGGCCTTGCGGGTGTCTTCGGCAAGGAGCCTTGCCGGGGCCTCGTGGGCATCCTCGGCAAGGAGCCTCGCGGTTGTCTTGCCTTCTGGTTCTCATCTGGGCTTCGTAGGCTCTTTGTCTTCACAAAGATCTGCATGCCACCATGCAGGCGCTTCCCGAGCCTTGGTTCCAACGTTGTCGATGCTCAGGCTTCAAGGGTGGCTGTGATGCTGGTGTTGGGTGAGCTGCCCCCGGCAAGACTCTTGCCTGGGTTGCGTAGGTTGTCCCGGCAAGGGTCTTGCCGGGGGAAAGCCCATCTTGTTGCTTGACCTTCTTGCGCCTCTGTCTTGGCACTGCTCTGGTAGTCTTGTATTTCTGCTTCCCTCCTCTGCCCTGCTAAGTGTGGCCGCAGCTGCGGCTCTGACTGCCCGTGCACAAGTAAAGGGGTATAAAAGAGAGCCCCTACTTTTGTACACCGACAGGAGCCCCCGGCCCTGGGCCACACATAAGCGCAACACGTTGTTGGGCTGGGCCCAGAATGGTGCGCGGGCATGCGGGGCAGAGTTTTACCGCAGTAACTTCTCCGCTGGTTGTGCTTCGCCACGACCCGCGTTGAACGCGCGACGTGGGGGTCTTGCATGACGTGGGGGTCGTGCGTGGAGCGGTTGCTGTGCGCGTGCGTCACATCGTGGTAAATGGTAAAGAGGCGGCCCGCGCCTTCCCCATAAAAAATAGAGGAAGCCACAGGGGCGCGGCTCATTTACTAAGTGGACTCGGGTCGTGGCCATTATGGCACCCGCGCCCAATGATCACGGGGCGCGAAACGGCCATTCCACTTGCCATCTGAGTCCTGGCTCGCCCGCCACGCATCCTTCATGCGTCGATAAGGGCAGACGGTGGACACAGAAGGCATGGGCTTTAACGCCGGAGCGGGGGGCCGGGCGCCGCTGATTGGGGCAGCGGCTCGGTCCCGTCTCCTTGTGCCTTTGGCGGCTGGATTGGCTGATTGGAGCGGTCGCCTTCAAGCTCGCTCGGCCTCGTCCCCCTATAAAAAGGGAGAGGGACAGCGTTCTCTTGCATCCATCTTCTTCTAATCTAATCCCTTCCTTTCCCTTGTCATGGCGAGAGGCAGTGGTCGGGGCCATCCTTCAGCGGAGGCGACCAGGTCTTCCTCCCGCCAGAGAGCCGCGGCGGTCAAGGAAGAGCCGGACGCTCAGGGCGAAGGTCATGCCCAAGGCAGAGGCGCCGGCCGGGGCCGCGGTCGGCGAGGCAGTCGAGGCAGAGGCGGGCGTGGACGGGGGACACCCGCGTCGTCGTCATCTCCGTCTCCATCTACTCCGACGTCCCCTCCTGCTTCGTCGAGCGGCCATGTCGGGGACACGGCGCTGGAGTTCATTCTGAAACTGCGAGAGCTGCCGCGCAGCCGCCTTCGTCTCCCCGAAGCGTTTGCGAGTGTGCTGGAGGTCGACCAGCCACGGAGGTTGAGGCTTCACATGAAGGGGTGTTGCAAGGGCGACATGTGGCCGAACAAAAGGTTCCCCGCCCCTCATGTGGTGTTCCTCCGTCGGGGTTGGAAAACCTTCGCGCGTGCCCACTGCTTGATGAAGGGGCACGTCCTCTGCTTCAAGTTTGCGGAGAGCGACCTGCTCTCCGTCAAGGTCTTTGGGCGCTTGGGGTACAGGCTAGGGTGCTGTGTGGAGAGCTCGACTGATGATGAAAGCTCCTCCTCGAGCGACAGTGACTGGGAGGACAGCGACAGCGGCGACGAGGGCAGCGAGCGGGAGGATGACGGGTCCGACTAGGCGTCGGACATACCGTCCCTGGGCGACGCCGGCAGCACGATTATCTGCATCGCCAGCTCCTTGAACGTCTCGGGGTCGCCTCCTTGGGCGGCTGGTGTGCGAAGGCCAGAGAAGACAAAGAAGGCGGGTGGCGGGCCGTCAAGTCGGAGTACGCGGGCACCGACGCCTTCATCGCGTATTGCCGGCCCGCTGCCTGATCTTTCGGCTCTTCTCCCGGCACCATCATCACCAGCCCTCTTCTGGACGGCCGCCGGGATGTTCTTTTGGTGTCTTCTGCTGCTCGTACCTCGCCTAGGCACTCCTTTTGCCCTTCTGCCATCTTGTTCCATTTCCTGAGGAGAGGGACAAGAAAGGGATTACGGGCACCTTATCTTTTTTTAGTTTTTAAGCCTATGGGCCTTTGTAAGATTTAAACCTTGTAACCCCCCTTGCTCATGTATGCATTCCGTATGAATTGTACTTGTTAACAATGTATTAATGAAGAGAAGGGTGTTTGCCGGGTTTGGTTTGTGTGTGGGCGAGGCCCACACCAAGGAATGAATCCTCGTTATCTTAAGATAAACATTGTAACCCGGCAACTGACCTTGCCGTCTTCCTGCTCTATAGCTCGACTACACTCACACCCTTGGCGGAGGTAGGGGCAAAATAGGATTAGGCACTTCGCTCGTTCCCTTCCCACTGCACTACGACCAAGTTCCGGCCCAAAGTAAGGTTTTTTGGGCACGAGAAAGAGGGAGCAAGATGGTATAAGAGTGAGTGAAGTATCGTACGTTCAAGTTTCATACAGAAATATAGAGTGGGGGAAGAAAGACTTATCTGATTCTGCAGCCCCCAGCAACCCTGGCTTGCCGTGGTCGGATCTTTGGATCTGCAGCCCCCGGCAACCTTGGCTTGTCGGGGTCGGATCGTCGGCCTGTTCTCTTTCTTCCAAACAGCTCAGCAGAAATGTCCATGCACCCTGCGAACAAAAGAGGACGGAAAGGAACAGAGAGACGCATGCTCGACCTCTATGCTAGGGGTTAGTCGCCGCTAAGCACCATCAACCCTAACAGAGAGAGACTCAACCTAGCATGCATGCTAAGACTTAGGGCGCCAGCGCTTCATTTATTTATGCTCAGGGTCTGCGCCTGGCTTTGTACAAAGGGTTACATGCCTTGCCAGCAAAGCTTGTACAAAAAGTGGTCTGCCGGGGAGCCCGGCAACCGCGCCTTATGGGTAAAACTTGCGAAGATGTTCGATGTTCTAAGAGTTGCTTACTGCGCCAGGCCTGGTGACTCAGATTACCTGATTAGGGCCTTCCCACTTTGGCGTCAACTTGTTGGAATTCTTGGCCGACTGAACGTGCCGAGGAACAAGGTCGCCTTCCTCAAAGCTTCGGGCATGAACCTTGCGGCTATGGTAGCAGTGCAAGGCTTGCTGGTAGTGCGCTGCTCGCACAGCCGCCCGAAGACGATCTTCCTCGAGGAGCATTGCGTCATCTTGCCACAATTGCTCTTGCCCAAACTCGTCATAAGCGAGCACTCGGGGTGACCCGTATGTGAGTTCTATGGGGAGAACTGCTTCTACCCCGTAAACGAGGGAGAAGGGTGTCTGGCCGGTGGCTCGATTTGGTGTCATTCTGATTGACCAAAGAACCGCCGGCAATTCATCAATCCAGCGTCTTCGGCACTTGTGTAGCCTGTCAAAAGTCTTTGTCCGGAGGCCTCGCAGTACTTCAGCATTTGCCCTCTCTGCCTGGCCGTTGCTCCACGGATGTGCAACAGAGGCAAAACAGACCTTACTGCCGAGGTCTTGAATGTATTGCATGAAGGTGCGGCTTGTGAACTGCGTGCCGTTGTCGGTGATGACTGACCGAACGGCACCTCAAGTCTTTCTCCGCTTCTTCCTGCTCCTCAGGGAGCTCCCCTGTTTGCAGAAATCGAACGGTATGTTGTGCCCATGCCGGAGCCTAAGGCACGACGACAAGGACTAAAGGCATCTCTTCTGCCATGGGAGCGGCTGTCTCCACGGCCAAGGCTTGACGCCCTACCGGAGTCTGTCGCCCCATGGCAGGCTCAGTGTCCTCGGCAACATCTTTGCCGGCGGCTCGTGGGAGCTCGACGGGAAAGTACTTGCCGGGGCCTGATTTCCTCCGCTTGTTCTGCTCTGCCGATGGTTCAACGGATGGTTGAGTTAATCGAAGCACAAAGGTACCTGGTTCCACGGGCAGTTTGAGGGAGCGCGTTTTGACAAGTAGTCGGCGATGCCGTTCTCCGCTTGGGGAACATGCTTCGCTTGTATACCGTCAAAACGCTCCTCCAACTTCCTCACTTCATCTACGTATGCCTCCATCAACGGGCTCTGGTAATCCTTGTTGACTTGCTTGACGACAAGCTGTGAATCACCCCTGACGATGAGCTTCTTGATTCCGAGGTCTGCCGCGATCCTGAGACCGGCAAGAAATCCCTCGTACTCTGCAGTGTTATTTGTTGATCTCTCCCGGGGAAACTGCATCTGGACTACATACTTGACGTGCTCTCCGGTGGGTGTGACAAGTAGCACGCCGGCACCGGCGCCTTGTTGCGAGAAGGCCCCATCAAAGTACATAATCCAGTTGCGACTTGTTTCTTGCCGGGGAGAGTAGTCTCTTGAATCTCTTTGTCGGCCGTTGAGGTCCATTCTGCAATGAACTCTGCCAAGACTCTACTCTGGATTGTCGAAGTACTTTCAAACTTCAAACCAAAGCTCGGCAGTTCCAAGGCCCATTCCACAATCCTCCCGGTTGCATCTGGGTTATGCAAGATCCGTTGCAAGGGGAGGCGGGTGACGACGGTGATCTCATGTGCTTGGAAGTAATGACGCAGCTTCCTCGAGGCCATAAGGAGGCCGAAGAGCAATTTCTGCACGCCAGAGTACCTTGATCTAGCCCCTACAAGAGGGAGCTGACAAAGTAAAATGGGTGCTGCATCATCTTCTTCTTCTGCACCATTTCATTTGGTTGCGCCGCCTCTGCCCCAGTGGCGTCAGATTCTGTCGGGCGCCCTGCCTCGCCATCTGTCAGCTCTGCCGTTGCTACCACTTCAGCATCCACCTCCCTCTGCGCCACTAGCGCAGCACCGACCATTTGATTTCTTGCCGCTAGATATAGTAGGAACAGCTCTTGTGGTTTAGGTGCAACCAGTATTGGCGTAAAGGAGAGGTATTTCTTCAAATCATGCAGCGCTGCTTCGGCCTCTGGGGTCCACTCCATTGGGACCGCCTTTTTCAAGATTTTGAAAAGGGAAGGGTGCGCTCAGCGGATTTGGAGATAAACCTGCTCAAGGCAGCGACACAGCCAGCAAGCCGACGCACATCCTTGACTCGCCTTGGCGCCTCAATCTGCTCAATCGCTTTGATCTTGTCGGGGTTCGCCTCGATCCCGCACTGTGACGGAAAGAACCCGAGAAGCTTGCCGGATGGAACACCAAAGACGCACTTCTCAGGGTTCATCTTGAGGTTGATCTTGCGCAAGTTGGCAAATGTTTCTTCTAAGTCTTGTATGAGTGTTGCCCTGTTCTTGGTTTTGACCACTATGTCATCCATATAGGCTTCCATATTTCTATGTAGCTGAGCCTCAAAACCAATTTGGACTGCTCTTGCGAACGTTGAACCAGCGCTCTTCAACCCGAAAGGCATTCGTATAAAACAATACGTACCACATGGGGTGATAAACGCGGTCTTTTCTTCAACTTCTCTTGTCATGAAAATCTGGTGGTAGCCTGAGTAAGCGTCAAGGAATGACAGCAAATCACACCCGGCCATGGAGTCCACAATCTGTTCGATGCGTGGCAAAGGGAAAGGATCCTTTGGGCAAGCCTTATTGATGTCTGTGTAATCAATACACAGCCTCCACTTCACATTTGCCTTGCGCACCACCACCGGATTGGCCAACCACGTCGGGTGGAGCACTCCCCTGACCAAGCCTGCCGCTTCCAACTTCCTGATCTCCTCTGTGATGAACTCTTGTCGTTCCAAAGCTTGCTTCCTGACCTTCTGCTTAATGGGTCGCGCATGAGGGCAGACAACAAGTTGGTGCTCAATCACCTCCCTGGGAACGCCGGGGATGTCGGATGCTCGCCATGCAAACACATCGACATTCGCCCGCAGGAAGGTGACGAGCGCGCCTTCCTATTTGTTGTCGAGGGTGGAGCTTATGGTGAAAGCCCCTCCCGTGCCATCCTCCTTGACGGACACCTTCTTGGTCTCTGGCGGTGCAGCTCTGGATTTCTTGCTCTTACCGGTGGAGCTCTCTGGCGCGTCCTCGACGGGAGCACAGCACTCCGAAGAGGTGCGCTTGCCGGAGTGGGTGCGAGAGGTCTTGCCGGTCTTCTTCCCTCCCAAGGCTTCAGCGGCAGGAGCAAGTGCCTTAGCGGCAGTTGCTGCAACTACCTCCCAGTAGAGTTGGTCGGCGTAGATCAACGCGTCTTTCTTGTCGGAGGGGACGGTGATGATGGTCATGGCCCAGGCATCTTCAGCGTGTTGTAAGCGTAATGTGACGCCGCCATGAATTTGGCTAGTGCTGGGCGGCCGAGAATCCCGTTGTAGGGCAAGGGGATCTCGGCAACAACAAAAACAATCCTCTCTGTCCTATAGTTCAGCTCGCCTCCAAATGTAACGGGCAGCATGACCTTACCCTTTGGCTGACTTCTTCCCAGATTGACCCCTTGAAACGTGCCCGTCTCTTCGAGGTCTCCATCAAGAATCTGCAGCCTTTTGATCACAACAGGCGAGATCAAGTTCAGACCAGCTCCGCCGTCAACCAGCATTTTTGTCACCTTGAGGTTGCATATTGTTGGTTAGACCAACAAAGGCAAACACCTGACCGCAGTTGTGCGATCAGGGTGATCCTCTATGCCAAAAATGATAGGCGTGCTGGACCACTTCAGTGGCTTTTGAGCATTGAGCGATGGCTCCGCTGCTGTGATCTCACGCGCCCACTACTTGAGCTGGCGTTGAGAGGTGTGCAGCGAGGAGCCACCGTCGACGCACATGGCCTCTGTGGCTTTCTAGAACTCATGCTCGCCGGACTCGTCGTCCTCATCACGATCGTCGTCTTCCTGCTTCTTGTCGCGGCCTGAGCGGGCCTTTCTTGTTGATTATCTTTGCCGCAGCGGCCAGCTTGGCCGCCACGCTTCTTGCCGGATCCCTCAGCACCATCCTGGCCCTTCTCCTTGTCTCGCCTTTCATATTCGGCTTTTTTTCTTCTCTACGAGCTGCTCGACTTGTCAGCAGTTCTGGAGGTCGTGGCCCTTGGTGTGATGGATCTTGCAATACTGCTTGTCGAAGCCTCCTGGCTTGTCGGCAGTCGCCAAGGCCCGGCAGGCGGCGCACCCGGCAACTTCCTTGCCGGGGCCGTTTGCCTTGGTCTTCTTGCACTACTAGACAGGGCTTTGGTTCGGGCCTGGCCAGCCCATTAGTCCCGGTTCTTCACAAACCGGGACCCATGGGGGGCATTAGTCCCGGTTCATGAGCCCAGGGGGCCGGCCGGGGCCTCGTGGGCATTGGTCCCGGTTCGTCTGGATCCATTTGTCCCGGTTCTAGGCACGAACCGGGACCAATGGGCCGCGCTCCTGGCCCACAGCCATTGGTACCGGTTCGTGCCTAGAACCGGTACAGAAGGGGGGATTTAGCTCCGGTTCCTGCCACGAACCGGGACAAATAAGTTGCCTATATATACCCCATCGCCGCAGTAGAGCACTCCACAGTGCTCTGTTTTTTGCTGGCTGGTGAGGGGGAGGGCATTGGGTGCTCTAGCTCACCTCCTATGCACATGAGGTGTTCGATGAAATGCCCGAGCCACACTAGTTAAGCTTTCTCCTCTCGAAGCTCGACCTCGGAGCTCCATTTTTCCCGAGATTTGTCTAGGTTTAGCGGTCTGTCACGCCCCGTCCCCGTTTTCACCACCGTCGATCGCCCGCGCCGATCTCGTCGCCAGCACCACCGTGGTGAGCCGCTTGTTCTTATCTTCTATCTGATTTTCTTACTTTAGATAGATACTTGTCTGATTTTCTTACTTTAGATAGATACTTGTCTGATTTTCTTACTTTTGACACACATAATTATATATAATTCACGCAGATGAACCGGCAATGGATGTACGGTGACAGACACACCTCCGAGTACATTAAGGGCGTGCAGAATTTTTCGAAGTGGCTGAGGCAAACAAGCAGAATGGTTTTATGTGTTGTCCATGCCCTAAATGTGGGAATACGAAGTCTTACTCTGACCGGAAAATCCTTCACACCCACCTGCTTTACAAGGGTTTCATGCCACACTATAATGTTTGGACGAGGCACGGAGAAATAGGGGTTATGATGGAAGACGGCGAAGAAGAAGAGGACGATGACAACTATGTGCCCCCTGAATACGGTGATGGTGCAACGAGGGGAGCTGCTGAAGATCAAGAGGAACCAGACGATGTGCCCGATGATGCTGCAACGGGGGAAGCTGCTGAAGATCAAGAGGAACCAGACGATGTGCCCGATGATGATGATCTCCGCCGGGTCATTGTCGATGCAAGGACGCAATGCGAAAGTCAAAAGGAGAAGCTGAAGTTCGATCGCATGTTAGAGGATCACAAAAAAGGGTTGTACCCCAATTGCGAAGATGGCAACACAAAGCTCGGTATCGTACTGGAATTGCTGCAGTGGAAGGCAGAGAATGTTGTGCCTGACAAAGGATTTGAGAAGCTACTGAAAATATTGAAGAAGAACTTCCAAAGGATAACGAATTGCCCGACAGTACGTACGCACCAAACAAGGTCGTATGCCCTCTAGGATTGGAGGTGCAGAAGATACATGCATGCCCTAATGACTGCATCCTCTACCGTGGTGCGTACGAGGATTTGAACGCATGCCCGGTATGCGGTGCATTGCAGTATAAGATCAGACGAGATGACCCTGGTGATGTTGACGGCGAGCCCGCAGGAAGAGGGTTCCTGCGAAGGTGATGTGGTATGCTCCTATAATACCACGGTTGAAACGACTGTTCAGAAACAAAGAGCATGCCAAGTTGATGCGATGGCACAGTGAGGATCGTAAGAAAGACGGGAAGTTGAGATCACCCACTAACGGGTCGCAGTGGAGAAAAATAGAGAGAGAGTACTGGGCTGAGTTTGCACGTGACCCAAGGAACGTATGGTTTGGTTTAAGCGCGGATGGCATTAATCCTTTCGGGGAGCAGAGCAGCAATCACAGCACCTGGCCCGTGACTCTATGTATGTATAACCTTCCTCCTTGGATGTGCATGAAGCGGAAGTTCATTATGATGCCAGTTCTCATCCAAGGCCCTAAGCAACCCGGCAACGACATTGATGTGTACCTAAGGCCATTAGTTGAAGAACTTTTATAGCTGTGGAATGGAAACGGTGTATGTACGTGGGATGAGCACAAACAGGAGGAATTTAACCTGCACGCGTTGTTGTTTGTAACCATCAACGATTGGCCCGCTCTCAGTAACCTTTCAGGACAGACAAACAAGGGATACCACGCATGCACGCACTGTTTAGCGGACACCGGAAGTATATACCTGGACAAATGCAGGAAGAATGTGTACCTGGGCCATCGTCGATTTCTTCCGACCAACCATCAATGTCGAAAGAAAGGCAAGCATTTCAAAGGCGAGGCAGATCACTGGAAGAAGCCCGCCATGCGTACCGGTGATCACGTACTTGCTATGGTCAATGATTTACACGTAATCTTTGGAAAGGGTCCCGGCGGACTAGCTGTTCCGAATGACGCTGAGGGACGCACACCCATGTGGAAGAAGAAATCTATATTTTGGGACATACCCTACTGGAAAGACCTAGAGGTCCGCTCTTCGATCGACGTGATGCACGTGACGAAGAACCTTTGCGTGAAGCTGCTAGGCTTCCTGGGCGTGTATGGGAAGACAAAATATACAGCTGAGGCACGGGAGGACCTGCAACGTTTGCACGAAAAAGACGGCATGCCTCCAAAGCAGTATGAAGGTCCTACCAGCTACGCTCTTACCAAAGAAGAGAAGGAAATCTTCTTTGAATGCCTGCTTAGTATGAAGGTCCCGACTGGCTTCTCGTCGAATATAAAGGGAATAATAAATATGCCAGAGAAAAAGTTCCAGAACCTAAAGTCTCATGACTGCCACGTGATTATGACGCAACTGCCTCCGGTTGCATTGAGGGGGCTTCTACCGAAAAACGTCCGATTAGCCATTGTGAAGTTATGTGCATTCCTCAATGCAATCTCTCAGAAGGTGATCGATCCAGAAATCATACCAAGGCTAAGGAGTGATGTGGTGCAATGTCTTGTCAGTTTCGAGCTGGTGTTCCCACCATCCTTCTTCAATATCATGACGCACGTCCTAGTTCATCTAGTTGACGAGATTGTCATTCTGGACCCCATATTTCTACACAATATGTACCCCTTTGAGAGGTTCATGGGAGTCCTAAAGAAATATGCCCGTAACCGCGCTAGGCCAGAAGGAAGCATCTCCATGGGCCATCAAACAGAGGATGTCATTGGGTTTTGTGTTGACTTCATTCCTGGCCTTAAGAAGATAGGTCTCCCTAAATCGCGGTATGAGGGGAGACTGATTGGAAAAGGCACGCTTGGAGGGGACTCAATAATATGCAGGGACGGATATTCTTGGTCTCAAGCACACTACACAGTTCTACAGAACTCTACCTTGGTGACCCCGTATGTCGATGAACACAAGAACAGTCTGCGCTCCAAACACCCGGAGCAGTGCGACGACTGGATTACATGTGAACACATCAGGACTTTCAGAAGTTGGTTGGAAACATGTCTCAGAGGTGACAACACTGTTTGTGATGAGTTGTACTCGTTGTCCAGGGGACCATCTTCGACTGTATTGACTTACAAAGGATACGAGATAAATGGGAATACATTTTACATGATCGCCCAAGATCAAAAGAGCACCAACCAAAACAGTGGTGTCCGCTTTGATGCAGCAACCGAGAGGGGAAAGGACAGATATTATGGTTACATAGTGGACATATGGGAACTTGACTATGGACATGATTTTAAGGTCCCTTTGTTTAAGTGCAAATGGGTCAATCTGTCAGGAGGCGGGGTACAGGTAGACCCACAGTACGGAATGACAACAGTGGATCTGAATAATCTTGGGTACACTGACGAACTATTCGTCCTAGCCAATGATGTGGCACGGGTTATCTATGTGAAGGACATGTCTACCAAACCGAGAAAAAGATAAGATAAGGAAGCGAATACATCATACGATGAGCCAAAGCGCCACATAGTTCTTTCAGGAAAAAGGGACATCGTGGGAGTGGAGGGCAAGACAGACATGTCCGAAGATTATGAAAAGTTTCATGAAATTCCTCCCTTCAAAGTCAAGGCTGACCCAAGCATCCTGATAAATGATGAAGATTATCCATGGTTATGGCGCAATAAGGAAAGGACACAAGCGAAGAAAAAGTGAAGACTTTCTCTCCATAACTATTATGATGATACCATGCCAACTTTCAACCTTTTCGTAGTTCATTTGAAATGCCTGTTGTAACAGACGAGTTTCCGTATGAAATCCTGATACTTCGAAAGAGATTGTCCGTTTTGTACACGAAGTGCATCCAGTTTTTGCCGTAACCCTCTCAACTTTCTTACACATGCTTTTCAACCTTTTCAGACTTAATTTGAAATGCTTTTCAATTTCAGGGTCTTATAGCTCAAAATAATCAGTAAATGCATGAAAAATAACAAATGAAGTCAAAAAGGGTAGAAATTTGATGATGTGGCTTTGAATGGTGCATTTTGAACACTGAAGATAAACCTCTAATATTATTGAAACTAAAATTATATAAAATTGATGCAACTAAAATTATCAAAGTATTTTCTGTTCAAAATCATTAAAAGCGAAAATAATTTTCATAAAGAACTTTTTTATTATAAACTTTAATGGAAAAAAGAATTATCATAAAATAAAATAAATAAGTAATTAGAAACAAAATAATATAAACTTTAATAAAATATATAAGTAGAAACAAAATAAAATAAAATAAAATAAACTTTAATAACATAAATAAAATTTATGAAACTAAAATTATCAAAGTATTTTCTGTTCAAAACATTATAAGCAACCTCTAGTATTATTGAAACTAAAATTATATAAAATTGATGCAACTAAAATTATCGAAGTATTTTCTGTTCAAAATCATTAAAAGCAAAAAGAATTTTTGTAAAGAACTTTTTTTGTTAGAAACTTTAATAGCAAAAAGAATTATCATAAAGTAAAATAAATAAGTAATTAGAAAAAAAATAAAATCAAATAAATAAGTTTTTTGTTGTAAGTAGAAACAAAAAAATAAAGAAAAAAAGAAAACAAAAAACAGGGAAAAAATAAAAAATATGCCACCTACTGGGCCACCACGGCCTGAATACGACTAGAAACCCATCCATGGGCCAGGATTCAGGCGCGCAGAAGGCCCAGTAGGCCCATCACGCATAGCAGTGACAATTAGGCCCGCATAGCTCGAGAGGGGTGCGGCAGTGGGGCTTATAAACCACTACGCGCCCCTCTCAGCTAGCGAGGTGGGACTAAACATTTGGGCACGGGCAGCACAAGGCCTTTGGTCCCGGTTGGTGCCACCAACCGGGACTAAAGGGTGGCATTGGTACCGGTTCATAGAACCAACCGGGACCAATGCCCTCCTTTAGTCCCGGTTGGTGCCACCAACCGGTACCATTGACAGCTTATTTTGATTGTTCAAACAATGTGCGGAACATGGTAGATAGAACCTACTACACCGATGGCTCTGAGTTAACTTATAAGGAGAAAACTCATCTGGTCGGATTTTGTACTGATATTGAGAATTATAATATCTATTGTAAAACTCCTCCACATTATGGTCAATACGTGCCACTAGTGCACGTGTTGAACTCCGGTAACTACTATGGAGATACCCTGGTAAGTTTTTTTACTATTACGACATCTGTGCATCTTTTGCATACTTCTAAAACTAGTACATCATTGCTAACTATGAAGTTATTACTATGTTTTTCAACAGATAATCCCAAAGGATTGTGTGCCTCATCTGATGTATCAGAGTGGTCGCCTTGATGTTTTGAACATACGTCCAGGTCATCCTACGAATCTGAACTGTCCATACTGGATTTCTAAAAGAAGTGGAGACATGAAAATCAAGGAATGGAAAAAATGTATGGACAGTCGTAAGGAGGTTCTTGGAAGCAAAAGGAAGCGAAGCGCAAGAATTGGAGACAGGATGATCTCCATTCTTCATAATGGAGAGTCAGGGTCTATATTGTTTTATGCTATTTTACCTTAAAGAGGGTATTTAGGTCCTACCTAATACTGATGATCATGTGCCTAGAACAATTAAGTAGGGTTGGTTCGATGACTATGAGGATGATGATCGTATGACTTGTTATTAATAACGAGTAGAAGTTGTATGATGATGATTAGTAGGGCTTGTTATTATGATGATGCATGATGCGGGCATGAAGAGTTATTATATATCAGTGGGTGAAATGAACATGGATTGGATTGAAGTGAAGGCAACAAGCATGTGGTGCATGTCGAAAGTAGTACTAATCCAAACTTGATCAAGTTAGGATTAATATTACTTTCGACATGCACCACATGTTGCCTTCACTTTAATCTAAGCCATGTTTAGGCATAGCAGTAGCATTGGTAGACCAAGCACAGAAATAAGAGAGGATACTTCTCTCTGTTAGCTAGCTTACACACCCTAAATTACCCACTAAACCACCCCCTTTCAGAAAAAAGAAAAACCTCAGCTCCTGCCACTTGCTGACGCGTGGATGCCTATTGGTCCCGGTTGGTGCCACCAACCGGAACTAAAGGCCCTCCTGCCTGGGCTCGCTGCACCGGCCACGTGGAGGTCCATCTGTCCCGGTTTGTGTAAGAACCGGGACTAAAGGCTTTGGGCATTAGTAACGACCCTTTAGTCCCGGTTCAAAAACCAGGACAGAAGGGCCTTACGAACCGGGACAATAGGCCCTTTTTCTACTAGTGTTGGCAGCGCCGGCGTCGTCGAATCCCTCGACGGCAAGCACGGCCTTGCCCTTGCGCTTCCTGTTGTAGCGTTGGCCCTTCTTTGCCAGGGCGACGGCATCTTCGTCTGAGGAGCCGGTTTTCGCACCGGCGTCTTCGCCGGGGTACTTCCTTCCCTCTTTAGCCCGAGCACATCTATCGGCTAGAACATAGAGTTCTGCCACATCCTTAACCTTGTTCATCGCCAGCTCTTCACGCATCTTACGGTTACGCACATTCTGATGGAATGCACTGATGATAGCGGCGGGATGAACATCCGGGATGTTGTATTGAAGTCGGTTGAACCTCTGTATGTACTTGCGCAGGTTTTCGCCTTCTTTCTGGGGGATGACATGCAAGTCGGTTGCCTGGCCATGAGCTTGGTGGCCTCCCGTAAAGGCGCCAACAAACTCATGGCACAAATCCGATCAAGAAGAAATAGAATCCACTGGCAAGTGCATCAACCATGACATGACGTTGGGTTTGAGTGCCAACGGGAAGTAATTGGCAAGCACCTTGTCGTCGCGAGCTCCGGCAGCTTGCATCGCAATGGTGTAGATGCTAAGGAACTCTGACGGGTGAGTCTTGCCGTTGTACTTCTCGCCGACGTCAGGCTTGAACGTGCGGTGAGTGGGCCACTGGAACTGCCACAGCTCACGGTTAAAGGCTGGGCAACCCACCTCGTAAGGTAGGCCACCAGAGCCTCCCGGTGCTGGGTGGTCCATAGTGGGCCCTGCCCGCCTATCTGACTGATGGCGCGCTTCGCGCCGGCGCTTGATGGTCGTTCGAGCGTCTTCGTGGGCTCGTTCCTGAAGAACTTGGCGCTGATCGTGGTGGGTCCGAGGGTCGGACGACGCTATGGAAATGTTATCACAAACGTCGTCCCGACGGACCGCCACCCGTGGAAACTGGCGTGGAGGAGGAGAGTGCACCGTGGCTGCAGCACCTCCGGTCCTTCCACCACTGGCATGCGGTGGCTCGACAGAGCGTCGGCCTAAGGGCCCAGCTGGTCGCGGCTCATCTTTGTTGGTGATGCTGACAAGGCTCCGGATGGTGGCTCTCCACTCGTCAAGCTTTTCCGCAGCAGGAGGGAAGTCGAGGAGAAACTGCGCGCGCGCCAAAGCTTCTGCTAGCGTGGGTGGCGGCGAAAGCTACGTAGACCGTGACGCGCTCCGACTCCTAACCACGTTAGAAGGAGCTCTATCACGGCCTTGCGGCCGCGCGCCATTTCGCCAGTGTCTCGGCATGCATGCTGGTCTGATGCGTCCCGTGAGTGGTGCACAGGACTCTTCCCGCGGCGGCGCCCGGGGTCAGTAGCGTGGTGGCGCTACTCATCGCGCACGGCCTGGGAAGAGCGCGTTGCGGGCGCCGGCGTAGGCGTCTTGGAGGTCGTCGTGCCACCTGTATGCGGCACGACGGTGCCTTTGGAGGGCCCCGTGCCGCCTACGGGGGGCATGGCTCCGCCTTTGGATTTAGCGGTGCGCTGCTCGTCGTCTCGTGCGCGGACGGCACCGCTCGCCAGGCTCTGGCTGCTAGAACGTCGTGGGTGGCCGCGGGCCGCGCCTTGGCCTCCATCCGCGACCGCCCCGTCACCCGCCCGTAGTGGTACGGGCGGCTCGGCTCCAGATGAACCGACCGCGGTGATCGTCTTCTTCTTGGGAGCCATGGTGATGAAGAACTGCTATACTAACTGCTAGGACGGATTCTCACAACTGCGCCCCCCTACCTGGCGCGCCAAAGATGTCGGTGGGAAACAAAACCTATGGGATCACGGGAATCTCTTCTACGGTTGGCGGGCGCGAGGTTGTGCAAAGAGCGGGTCTAGTAGCTAGCACAGCCAGATTTTACCCAGGTTCGGGCCGCGGAGATGCGTAATACCCTAGTCCTGCTTTTGTGTATATCTAAGTGTTCTTGAGCTCTTGAACTAGCTACGGTGTGTGTCTTCAACAAAAGATCCGAATCCTCCCTCAGTACGCCTCGGGCCTCCTTTTATAATCAAAGGGGCTGCCACACTGGCACACAGGAGGTGGAAAGATATGTACAGAGTACAAGTTTATCGTCTGTCATTACAGGACAAAGCGCATTAAATGCGCTACTTAGGTGTCCTCTTGCTTTATCGGGGACGGTAACGAGGCCCGTCCCGTTCGTCGCCGCTTCGCCTTGCTCCGACACGCGTCCAGGCCAACGAGGCATGCAGCACCATGTAGGCTAGCGGGCTGCTGAGCTGGCGTGGTGGTAGGGTCTTCACGAAGATCTGCATGCCACCACGCAGGTGCTTGACTAGTAGGATTAGGAGCCACGTACTGCCATGTGGCTACTTGCTTTAGTTGGTGGGTCGGCCGCTGAGCTGGACCCAGACGCTTCATGACATAGTGCAGTCCAGTAACGAATGCCTCCAACTGTCTTCTGCTCTGAAAAGTGCACAAACATGAGTTGATGACATGTTACGATGGTGTAGTACGTCGCTCGTTGGCAAGGAGTGTTGCACGAGGCGCCGGGTGAATACTTTGAGCTTCGACGGGACGTGCATGGACCAAATAGAGGACCACCCCTTCTTCTCAATTGAACCATTGGACATATTCCCCCCCCCCTAACCATGCCTCCCTGCTCGCCTTAATGCGGGATATCATCCCGTACCCCGCAGATACAGAGAAAAGACAACGAGGCTCCTCCGCCCAAGCCCAGAAATCGTCCACTTGCCTTTTACATAGTGGTATCTTAAGAATAGACTCTTCATCCATAGGTATGAAGACTTCTCTTACCAATTCCTCCCACCATGTAGCATTCGTGCCATTGATTAGTTCAGAAACATACCGCGGGGGGTCTGCTAGCCTTGACATGATTGGCCACATCAGTCCATCTCTGGGTAACCAGTTGTGAGCCCATACATGTGTTGTAGTGCCATCGCCCACTCGACAAATAATTCCGTTGAGCTTAATATCCCTACCATCAATAGTGGCGCGCCAAATATGGTTGGCGGCGAGCCTAGCTCTGTCTCAATGATCAAAATGTCCAGATAGTAAATTGCTTTCAGAATGCGAGCGATCAAGGACCCCAGTTCTTGAAGTAGTCGCCATGCTTGCCGTGAGAGGAGAGGAAGGTTGAATAATTCCATGTTCCGGAAGCCCAAACCACCTAGGTTCTTTGGTTTCCTCTTCCCATTCTTGCTTCCTCGCCAGAATTGATGAATAAGAGAAGTCACACATTCACAGAGACCCCTTGGTAATCTGAAACAAGACATAGAGAATATCGGATTAGCTTGTGCCATTGACTTTATTAGCACTTCCATCGCCACAGCTGACAAGAGCTTTTCCATCCACCCATTAATCCTCTCCCATACCCTATCACGAAGTTATTTGAATGTTCCATTCTTTGACTGGCCAACTTCTGTCTTTATGTGTCAGGACATCCCTTGCTGCAGACATAACAAGATATTTCTCACTTAGGGACTCATTTTGCACATTTAGGATGCCTTTCACCTCCTGTCTTTGAGTGTCAAGACAACCCTTGCTAGAAAATATGGAAGATTTTTCATTGTGTACTCTCTGTCAAGAAGCTCCACAATAAGTGTCCAACAAGTTTGATACCCGAGTTGCACCCTCCGCACTAGACTAAAAAAGCAGCAGACTATCATCTGGAGTCCATAAGAGTGAGTAAGGACCATGTACGGATCCATGCGGTATCTCTGAAGATGACCTGCAAGAAAGTTAAAGTATGTTATCTGTTAAAAATCATATCATTCTTGCAATTCCATATTGCCCATAAGAGCGCACATATTCCAATCTAAATACAAGCCGCAGTAATATGCTCAACCCCAGCTAACCACGTTCCAAACAACGATTCAATGTGAACTGGAGGAGTAATGTTAAAGGCTATATGGATCGTTCTACAAAGCAATTTGGTGAGTGGGCATTCTATGAGTAAGTGTTATATTGTTTCATCATGATTACAAAAACAACAACGTGAACTACCTACCCACCGCCTCTTTATTAAGTTATCTTTGGTGAGGATTACTTGCTTGTGGACGAACCACATAAATATTTTAATACGCAAGGGAACCTTAACCTTCCAAATATGTAACGATCTCGAGATTGGGCCAGAATTAACCAGATCCATGTAGAAAGATTTCACCGTAAAAACCCCATTTCTAGCAAACTTCCAACGCGTCGAATCAGGTTGGTCGGATAATTGAACATGTATCAATCTCCGGACCAAATGCATCCATGCAGTCCATCGCTCACCAACTAACGCACGTCTGAACTGAATATTCAAGGGAGTCGATTGAAATATTGTGCCTACGTAATCCTCCTTACGTTGCACGATATTATATAGTGTGGGATATTGTAGGGCTAGGGGTGTCTCTCCTAACCACGTATCTTCCCAAAATCTTGTTGACATCCCATTGCCAACCAAGAATTTGAAAGAACAAATCTTTCGTTCGCATGAGTCCCTTCCAGAATGGCAAGTCAGTTGGTCTCACGGTAACCTGGGCAAGCGTTTTCGACTATAAATACTTATTGCGTAGTGTATGTGCCCACATACCTTCCGGCTTTGTCTCTAACCTGTAGAGCCATTTACTCATAAGACATTTATTCTTAATTTCCATGTTCTCAATACCGAGACCCCCCTGGTTCTTGGGTCGGCATAGAATATCCCATCGAGCGAGCCGGTATTTCTTCTTGGCCCATCTGACTGCCAGAAGAACCGAGATCTAAAGAAATCAAGTCTCTTCCGCACCCCTTTCGGTACCTCCAAGAAAGAAAACAGGAACATCGACATACTAGTAAGTACTGAGTTTATCAACACTAGCCGACCTCCATATGACATTAGCTTGCTCTTCCAGCAACTAAGCTTTTTTTTAATTCAATCTTCTTTGGCCTTACCAAAGCAGAACAACTCGCTCTTGTGGTTTGTTTTTAAACCGGACAATTGTTCAAAGATACATAATATAAGTTTCATATTTCGTGCTTTTGCAATGTCATGTTCCATGAACAGGAAGTTGGACATGGGGTGCCTCTATAGCTCGGCCTCTCGGTTTGTGCATCATTCGTAGCTCAGCCAAATAACAAGTGATGAAGTTGTGTCTTGCAAAAGGTGTCTGGAAGATCCCTTCATGAATTACCTTGTGGCCGGCATACCATATCGCCCACAGAATAACAATTAGGGTAGTAAACTCATCCAATGGGAGAGATACACTCATTGCAAAAAGCCACCTCTTGGCGTTATCTTCTCTGTTCGAACACACGTGTTGTACCATCTCCTCCTTGGACCCAGACGCGTCATGACATAGTGCAGTCCAGTAACGAATGCCTCCAACTGTCTTCTGCTCTGCAAAGTGCACAAACAGGAGTTGGTGACATGTTACGATGGTGTAGTACGTCGCTCGTTGGCAAGGAGTGTTGCACGAGGCGCCAGGTGAACACTTTGAGCTTCGACGGGACCTGCATGGACCAAATAGAGGACCACCCCTTCTTCTCGATTGCACCATTGGACATATTTTGTCCCCCCTCTAACCATGCCTCCCTGCTCGCCTTGATGCGGGATATCATCTCGTACGCCGCAGATACAGAAAAAAGACCACGAGGCTCCTACGCCCAAGCCCAGAAATCGTCCACTTGCCTCTTACATAGTGGTATCTTGAGAATAGACTCTTCATCCACAGGTATGAAGACTTCTCTTACCAATTCCTCCCACCATGTAGCATTGGTGGCATTGATTAGTTAAGAAACATACCGCGGGGGGTCTGCTAGCCTTGACATGATTGGCCACATCAGTCCATCTATGGGTAACCAGTTGTGAGCCCATACATGTGTTGTAGTGCCATCGCCCACTCGACAAATAATTCCGTTGAGCTTACTATCCCTACCATCAACAGTGGCGCGCCAAATCTGAGATGGCGGCAAGCCTAGCTCCGTCTCAATGATCGAAATGTTCAGATAGTAAATTGCTTTCAGAATGCAGGCGATCAAGGACCCCGGTTCTTGAAGTAGTCGCCATGCTTGCCGTGAGAGGAGAGGAAGGTTGAATAATTCCATGTTCTGGAAGCCCAAACCGCCTAGGTTTTTTGTTTTCCTCTTCCCATTCTTGCTTCCTCGCCAGAATTGATGAATAAGAGAAGTCACACATTCACAAAGACCCCTTGGTAATCTGAAACAAGACATAGAGAATATCGGATTAGCTTGTGCCATTGACTTTATTAGCACTTCCATCGCCGGACAAGAGCTTTTCCATCCACCCATTAATCCTCTCCCATACTCTATCACGAAGGTATTTGAATGTTCCATTCTTTGACTGGCCAACTTCTGTCTTTGAGTGTCAGGACATCCCTTGCTGAAGACATACCAAGATATTTCTCACTTAGGGACTCATTTTGCACATTTAGGATGCCTTTCACCTCCAGTCTTTGAGTGTCAGGACACCCCTTGCTGGAAAATATGGAAGATTTTTCATTGTGTACTCCCTATCAAGAAGCTCCACAATAAGTGTCCAACAAGTTTGATACCCGAGTTGCACCCTCCGCACTAGACTTAAAAAGCAGCAGACTATCATCTGCAAAGAAAAGGTGCTTAACAGCAGAAGCTGTGGGTGCCACCTTGGTACCGTTGAGCACTAATGACTGAGTTAGATTTTAATAGGCACAAAAGGCCCTCTGCTGCTAGTTAGAATAGTTAAGGGGAGATGGGATCTCCCTGTCGAATACCTATCGTAGGTTTAAACTGTTCCGGTTGTTCCCCATTGAATAATACTGAGAAAGAAACAGACCTGACCATTGACATAACAATGTCCACCCAAGTAGAAGCAAACCCAAGTTTGATCATGATTGCCTGTAAGTAATCCCATTCCAATCTGTCATAGGCCTTCATCATGTCCAGCTTCAAAGCACATAGACCATTAGTTTTTCATATGTTCCTCTTCATGAAACGTAGGCATTCATATGCACAAATTATGTTATCAGTGATAAGCCTACCAGGCACAAACACCGACTGCTCTTCTGAAACGATGTCCGGCAATATTTGTTTTAGTCTATTCGCTACCACCTTGGATGCTATCTTATATAGAACATTACAAAGACTAATAGGCCTGAACTGAGACAACAATGTGGGGCTTGTTACCTTAGGGATCAATACTAGCACTGTGTCATTTATGCACTCTGCACTTTCATCTCCTTTTATGATGCGTAGAACCACGACAATGATCTCATCTCCACAAAGATCCCAATGCCTCTCATAAAAAATGTCCTAGAAAATCATCAGGGCCCGGAGCTTTCGTCGGGAACATCTGGAATAGTGCATGTTTCACTTCCTCATTGGTGTAGGGAGCACATAAAGTATCATTCATTGTCAGGGTCACCATTTGAGGTACATGTTGTAAAAGACCCTCGACCCCATAAAGACCTTCGGAAGTGTAAAGTGTCTCATAAAATTCCCGTACCATGTTTCTCAGTTCGGTCGGGTCTTCTATGTGAACTCCAAGTGTGTTATACAAAGCTCTGGTCATATTTTTCTTCCGCCTCATGCTAGCTCGCATATGGAAAAAACTTTTGTTTGTATCCCTGGCAGACAGCCATTCCAACCTAGACCTTTGACGCCACATAAGCTCCTCCATGTGGTACAACTCCACCAATCTTTCATTCATCTGGAGCTCTACATGCGCTGGACTGGTGCGAGCTGGATCATTTCTCAACTGTTCAAGCAAGGCTTTGAGCTCTTTTATCTCCTTCCGGACGCTGCCAAATGAGTCCTTGTTCAATGTTGAAAGTTGCTTGGATACGCTACCAAATTTAGCGTACGATAGCATGAAGGAAGTTGAGTATGCTTACTCCCAGTTTGTGCTCACAAACTAGCACATAATATGCAATGGTGCACATCCGATGAGGTGTCGTGGGCTGAAAACCTTGATGATCATTGTCGTCATCGTGGTGTTGCTTATATCCTGGGCAGGTTAGTACACCTGGCTATAATTCTCCAAATATGAGCCTAAACCAAATACTACAATGCTAACTCAAATAATTACAGGAGCTCTGGCGAACCATAGAGGCAGCAAGAAAGCACCCCCTTGAGCTCACGCCATTGTTGTAGTCCTCTAGTTTTTTATGATGTTTATGAACTTTGTATGTTAATTGTGATGTATGCTTTTGACTAGTTAATTATGCGACTTCAACATTCGCAAACTTATGTTATTGGTAACTTCCGGTGTCCATATGTGATGCAATTTCCATTCCAATACTGTGAGCAGATGTAGATATATATATGTGTGTGTGTGTGTGTGTGTGTGTGTGTGTGTGTGTGTGTGTATGTATGTATGTATGTATGTATGTATATACGTATGTATGTATGTATTTATTCCAACGCAGGGCTGCCAAAAATATATTTTTAAAAACAAATATGCTCTTTGCCGAGTTTAGAACTCGACAAAGAAACAATTTGCCGGTCGGTTGTCAAACTGCACCGAGTGTGGAACTTGGCAAACATACAATTTGCCAGTCAGTTGTCACATTTTCACCGAGTTCACGTGGCTGAAAAACTAGGTATATCGACAGATGTCTGCCCAGTTTCGTTCCTGACAAACTCGGCGAAATGTGGCATTGGTAATGACGAAGTGCCACGCGGTGTGCCCTTATTGGATGGTGACTGCCGAGTTGCAAACTCGGCAAACTATTTGCCCAGTTTCTGTTTTTAAGAATTGGGCGAAGTTTCGCACTGGGTAATAACGTTGGGCCACGCGGCGTGTCCTAATTGTTAGTAATTTTTCGAGTGTGGAACTCAGCAAACAAATTGCCCAGTTCTGCTGAATAAAGAACCCGACAGATATTTTGTACTGGGCAATGTGTTCTGCCACATGGATTATTTCTATTGGTCAAGCTTCGCCGAGTTTAGCTGAACAAAAGTTGGTAAACGGTTGTGCCACGTGGCACGTCCGTCAACGGCCCATCCAGTGTGACGGTGTGGTTCGCCGAGTTTTTTCTAGCAGAAACTCGGCAAACATTGTTTATCTATTCACTGAGTTCTTGATAGAATGCACTTGGCAGTATTAATGATTGTGGGGCCCCGTTCAGCCGAGTGCATAGCACCGAGTTTGGCACTTGGTGAAGATTTCGCTGAGTTTACTATGTGCTATGCTGAGTTTCTTTGAAACTCGGCATAAACAGTGATTCTAGTAGTGTAAGACATATTTCATATAAGAATTCACTTCTTAGCAATGCATGAAGGCGTTGCCCCTAACTCACGGTCAGCCTCGGATGAATAGTTGTAGAAGGAATTACACCCTCTCTTAGTAATACTTATTGTCCGTTAATAGCCATTTGCTATCTGATTATATCTCCAAGAACAACACATATATGATGAGTTACTATTTTCATGGTCAGCTGCACTTTGTTCTTACTGTTCTCTACCGTCTTGCAGCCTCAATGGCAGTAACATACAGGTAACTTAATTTGCGTGTTCTATTTTACTTTCAGCACAATTGCATAGTTGTGATATTTCGCAATTGTAACTGAGTTGGTGAAATGATCTACTTCCTACTTGCTAGCCCTGTCAACCTAACTTTCATCTTTATGAATCCCTGAAGAAGACAGCTAATGTCCGAAGCGTACAGGTTCTGAAATGCTTTTTAACAAAGTTACTTTTTTGAACAAAGAACATCCAGCTATCCAAGTAACTGAATCTCACTAGTAGAAAAACGATCCAACGTTCACCTCATTAGTCCCGGTTCGATTACGGCCCGGTACTAATGATACCATTAGTCCCGGTTCAAACAGCTATGCATTAGTCCCGGTTCATTTGTGACCTATAGTCCCGGTTTGTGTCACAAACCGGGACTAAAGGGGAATGGGTGGTGGCAGGCTGGCATCAGTCCGGGGCCCCACGAGCCCCTTTAGGTTAGAACTTTAGTCTGGGTTGGAGCCATCAACCAGGACTAAAGGGGTCTAACATTTTAGTCCCGGTTGGTGGCTCCAACCCGGACTAAAGTGGTTCTGCAATTTTCAAACTCTACCCCACCCCCACCCCCCCCTGTATCGCAGAAAATGATAAAAAATTCAAAAATTGAAATCTTATGTTACTACATCTACTAGTTAGGGAAATTTTAAAACATAAATTTTAACATGTTCTGCAAAAAATGTTATGAAAAAGTAAAACGACCATAACTTTTGCATACGATGTCGAAAAAACCCGTATGATATATCAAAATGTTCAGCATGAAAAGCCGGTTCCGACTTCGACCGCTATAGGACGTTTGCAAATTTTTAGAATCCTCAAATTCTGAAAGAAAAAAAAGTTATGCTCAAATTTCAGTTTTTTTGAATTTTGGTCAAACTACTTATTCAAGAAATATTAGTGTTAATAAATAATTATTGCTTTTTACAATAATAGTTTCAAACTCAAACGGTGAAACGTGTGACTTCATGCTCAAGCTAAACTCCTAAGGGTTAATAGGATCGACATCTTACTATCATCAGGACAAACAACAAGTGCAAACTTGGAAACTAGCACTAGTAGAAAAAGGGCCATTTGTCCCGGTTTGTAAGGGCCTTCTGTCCCGGTTTTGGAACCGGGACTAAAAGGTCGTTACTAATGCCCTTGGCCTTTAGTCCCGGTTCTTACACGAACCGGGACAGATGGGCCTCCAGGTGGCCGCTGCGGCCAGCCCAGGCAGGGGGGCCTTTGGTCCCGGTTGGTGACACCAACCGGGACCAAAAGGCATCCACGCGTCAGCAACTGGCTGAAGTTGAGGTTTTTTTTTTGAAAAGGGTTGGTTTAGGGGTTTTGGGGGTTAATTTAGGTTGTTATTAGCTAGCTAATAGAGAGAAGTGTCCTCTCTTATATCTCCGTGCTTGGTTTATCAACGCTACTGCTATGCCTAAACATGGCTTAGATTGAAGTGAAGGCAACCGAGAATCAAGTTTGGATTGTACTACTTTCGACATGCAGCACATGCATGTTGCCCTCACTTCAATCCAATCCATGTTCATTTCACCCGCTGATATATAATAACTCTTCATGCTCGCATCATGCATCATCATATATAATAACAAGTCCTACTAATCATCATCATACAACTTCTACTCGTTATTAATAAAAAGTCATACGATCATCATCCTCATAGTCATCGAACCAACCCTACTTAATTGTTCTTAGCACATGATCATCAGTATTAGGTAGCACCTAAATACCCTCTTTAAGGTAAAATAGCATAAAACAATATAGACCCTGACTCTCCATTATGGAGAATGGAGATCATCCTATCTCCAATTCTTGCGCTTCGGTTCCTTTTGCTTCCAAGAACCTCCTTACGACTGTCCATACATTTTTCCATTTTTTGATTAGCATGTCTCCACTTCTTTGAGAAATCTAGTATGGACAGTTGAGATTCGTAGGATGACCTAGATATGTGTTCAAAACGCGAAGGCTGCCATTCTGATACATCAAATGAGGCACACAATCCTCTGGGATTCTCTGTTGAAAAACATAGTAATAACTTCATAGTTAGCGATGATGTACTAGTTTTAGAAGTATGCAAAAGATGCACGGATGTCGTAATAGTAAAAAATCTTACCAGGGTATCTCCATGGTAGTTACCGTAGTTCAACACGTGCACTAATGGCACATATTGACCATAATGTTGAAGAGTTTGATTGTAGATATTGTAATTCTCAATATCAGTACAAAATCCGACCAGATGATTTTTCTCCTCATAAGTTAATTTGGAGCCATCGGTGTAGTGGGTTTTGTCTACCATGTTCCGCACATTATTTGAACAATCAAAATAAGCTGTCAATGGAAATAAGTTGTCAACTATTTTGAAATAAACAATATAAATTAGCTAATAACTATGTTTGAGAAACTCACATAGCGGTAGAATTGGAGGCGTATCAACAAGGACCCAAATGTCCATATTGTCTTGCTCGATTTCAGGATCACCAAAATCCATGGTGACAAATATACCCTCATCAAAACCATACATCTTGCAAAGTGCTTCCCATTTTTTTGCAACCAAAATGGGTTACGCTCTCAGAATTGTACAGCTTTACTTCAAAATCCACACCATGATGGGTCCTTCGGTGAATTTTCTTTGTTTTGAAACTTTCATGGTCTTCAAAACCCATCCTCTCCAAGACATAGCGTCTTGCATGGCATGGGATAAGCTAGTCGAATTGTAAAAGATGAAAAGTACACATTGAAATATTTGAAGTCGTGCTTAATTACGAAAAAATAACACTTGTCGTTGTTGCGTACCGTTTCAACATCGAAGGTCTCCACCAGCTTAATGTTGAAGCGCCGATCTTCGTCCAGGTGAGGCCTGTCGCACAGACCTCGGTCGTCGTGGCACCAGTCGCACTCCCCCGGGAGACTTTCGTGGTCCGAGTACGACATTTCCTATGTTCATAATTCAAATATTAAACATCTACAATTAAATATATGTACTAAAAAACCTAAGTTAGATCATTATTATTCATCACGGGTTGACTATCGTTCTGTCGAGTCTTTTCTTGAAAACTCTCAGCTCATGTGGTGTATACATTCGACCGTTGGTGATGGTCGCTCCTCCTTTCATCCCCGAGTGCATTACACCAAAATGTCTAGCACACGGGAATGAAGGAGAAGCGACCCCCACGACAACAGTCGGGATTTCTTCGTCCTCTCATATATATATGGTGGAACTCTCCCTCACTGATTCCTCTCTGACATTTGCGACCTTCGGTGATGGTAGCTCCTCCTTTCGTTCCCGAGTGCATTACACCAAATTGTCTAGCACACGGAAACGAAGGAGAAGCTACCCCCATGACAACAGTCAGGATTCTTCGTCCTCTCATATATGGTGGAGACTCAACAGACTTAAAGTCAACCCGAAATATCGTTTAATTATCTTTCTAAAACCGGTTCGTGGCTGGTCTCACCTCGAGGTCGGAGGGGGTCGGTGACGGGGACGACGGCGGGGATGATGGAGGGGGGCTCCTAGATTTCTGCGAAAACAAAAACCCTATAAGCTATCAACTAATCATATGCATACGCCTTGCATAGTGCTCTCCAATTTGAGCATTCAAAGTAGGAGTAGTTTTCCAATTTGAGCATTCAATAAGCAAAATCAAATCACAAAATAAAGTAGTATTCAAATTAGGATGCATTCAATTATAAGCAAAACTACATCATCCCCATGCGTCCGTACATCATCGAATATTATCACTAATACACCTTGAATACATATAGTACAGCTAGAACCGTAGCGCCCGACGGGTATCGGCGCGGGCGGTGGACACCCAAAGAGAAGGAACCATCACAGGATCATAGCTCCAGCGAGATCCCTGAAGAACCTGCCATGTATTGTCGAACCTGCCCTCCAACGCAACCATGTAGCGACGGACGTGCTCGTCCTCCTCGCTGACACGGCGACGTACCACCTCCGCGGTGCCCGGAAGCCTCGGTACCGTCACTGGCCCACGCGACCGCCACCAAACATGGATCGGGTCAACGATGGGCTGGCTCCTCACCAACCTACACCCCCCGGAAGGTAGCACCTCCCAAAACCAGCCCGGCGGAGCCCAGTCCCGGACATGGCCCCTCTGATCAAGCCGGCCTCCTCTGCTGAGTCGACGACGAGGATGCGGGATTGGCATCGTCGACCTTGATGCGGGAATAATTGCTTTAACTAAAAAAATAAACTAGTTCTATTAATTTTCTTGCTAAAAATAAACTACTTCTATAGTAAAATAAACTAGTTTTATTAAATCAACTAGTTCAACAACTAAGCACTTACTATAAAGAGAATAAAGTAGTACTTCCTAAAAATAAACTAGTTTAACTAGTTCTATTATTTTTCTAACTAACTCTATTAAAAAAATTCTCTTCTTATTCTATGAACAAAATTACAAAAGAAAAAAATCATAAAAAATCTATGAACAAAATAAAAATTATATGAACAAAATTACAACAGAAAAAAATCATAAAAATTCTATAAAAAAATTGACATATTCTTTGCATATATATGAACACACAAACATTCCATTATTCAACAATAATATCACCTAAAAAATCTAGAACAGAAACAAAATTCTAACTTTTGCATATTCATTTATGAACAAATTACAACAACTCAACTAACTACACGTCTAAACTACACATCTAAATTAACTACACATCTAAATTAGGAAAAATCATATGAGCTCGTACTGCGCAAGGGGGCGGTGATCGACGAGGAGGCAGGGCACGGGGGCGACGGTGAGGGGCGCGGCGACGGGCGACGAGGAGGCAGGGGGCGGCGGCGACGACGGTGAGGGGCGCGGCGACGGGCGACGAGGAGGCAGGGGGCGCGGGGCGGCGACGGCATCTGGACGGCGCAGGACGACGTCGTGGCGGCACGGGACGGCGTCGGGGTGGCGCGGGACGGTGTCGAAGGCAGGGCGACGACGGCGATGGCGAGGCGCAGAGGGGCAGCCTCGCGGCGTCGTCGGGGCGGGGAAAGACGAACTGAATGGAAAATTTCAAAAGTGCTAGTTATATAGAAGAAGCATTGGTCCCGGTTCGTAACAGCAACCGGGACGAATGCGACCTTTAGTCCCGGTTGGTGCCACCAACCGGGACAAAAGGCCTCTTTTCAGCAGCCCAAAGGGCGGGAAGCGGCGGCCTTTGGTCCCGGTTGGTGGCACCAACCGGTACTAAAGGGGTGGCATTGGTCCCGGTTGGTGCCACGAACCGGTACCAATGCACCCCTTTAGTACCGGTTGGTGCCACCAACCGGGACCAAAGGCCTTGTGCTGCTGCGCCCACGTCGAAAGTTTAGTCCCACCTCGCTAGTTGAGAGGGCGCAGTGGTTTATAAGCCCCACTATCGCACCCCTCTCGAGCTCCTCTCCATTGCAGGCTTACGGGCCTAATTGTCACTGCTATGCCTGATGGGGCTACTGGCCTTCTGCGGGCCTGAATCCTGGCCCATCGATGGGTTTCTAGTCGTATTCAGGCCGTGGTGGCCCAGTAGGTGGCATATTTTTTATTTTTTTGCATGTTTTTTGTTTTCTGTTTTGCTTTTTTATTTTGTTTTGTTTCTACATATAACAAAAAACTTATTTATTTTATTTTATTTCTAATTACTTATTTATTTTACTTTATGATAATTCTTTTTGCTATTAAAGTTTCTAACAAAAAAGGTTCTTTATGAAAATTCCTTTTGCTTTTAATGATTTTGAGCAGAAAATACTTCGATAATTTTAGTTGCATCAATTTTATATAATTTTAGTTTCAATAATACTAGAGGTTGCTTATAATGTTTTGAAGAGAAAATACTTTGATAATTTTCATGCATTTACTGATTACTTTGAGCTATAAGACCCTAAAATTGAAAAGCATTTCAAATGAACTCTGAAAAGGTTGAAAGTTGGCATGGTATCATCATTTCATCCACATAGCATGTGCAAGAAAGTTGAGAGGGTTACGGCAAAAACTGGATGCACTTCGTGTACAAAACGGACAATCTCTTTCGAAGTATCAGGATTTCATACGGAAACTCGTCTGTTATAAAGTGGTTTCAAATGAACTACGAAAATGCTGAAAGTTGGCATGGTATCATCATAATAGTTGTGGAGAGAAAGTCTTCAGTTTTTCTTCACTTGTGTCCTTTCCTTATTGCACCGTAACCATGGATAATCTTCATCATTTATCAGGATGCTTGGGTCAGCCATGACTTTGAAGGGAGGAATTTCATGAAACTTTTCATAATCTTCGGACATGTCTGACTTGCCCTCCACTCCCACGATGTCCCTTTTTCCTGAAAGAACTATGTGGCGCTTTGGCTCATCGTATGATGTATTCGCTTCCTTATCTTTTCTTTTTCTCGGTTTGGTAGACATGTCCTTCACATAGATAACCTGTGTCACATCATTGGCTAGGACGAACGGTTCGTCAGTGTACCCAAGATTGTTCAGATCCACTGTTGTCATTCCGTACTGTGGGTCTACCTGTACCCCGCCTCCTGACAGATTGACCCATTTGCACTTAAACAAAGGGACCTTAAAATCATGTCCGTAGTCAAGTTCCCATATGTCCACTATGTAACCATAATATGTGTCCTTTCCCCTCTCGGTTGCTGCATCAAAGCGGAGACCGCTGTTTTGGTTGGTGCTCTTTTGATCTTGGGCGATCGTGTAAAATGTATTCCCATTTATCTCGTATCCTTTGTAAATCAATACAGTCAAAGATGGTCCCCTGGACAACGAGTACAGCTCATCACAAACAGTGTTGTCACCTCTGAGACGTGTTTCCAACCAACTGCTGAAAGTCCTTATGTGTTGACATGTAATCCAGTCGTCGCACTGCTCCGGGTGTTTGGAGCGCAGACTGTTCTTGTGTTCATCGACATACGGGGTCACCAAGGTAGAGTTCTATAGAACTGTGTAGTGTGCTTGAGAGCAATAATATCCGTCCCTGCATATTATTGAGTCCCCTCCAAGCATGCCTTTTCCAGTCAGTCTCCCCTCATACCGCGATTTAGGGAGACCTATCTTCTTAAGGCCAGGAATGAAGTCAACACAAAACCCAATGACATCCTCTGTTTGATGGCCCATGGAGATGCTTCCTTCTGGCCTAGCGCGGTTACGGACATATTTCTTTAGGACTCCCATGAACCTCTCAAAGGGGTACATATTGTGTAGAAATACGGGGCCCAGAATAACAATCTCGTCAACTAGATGAACTAGGACGTGCTTCATGATATTGAAGAAGGATGGTGGGAACACCAGCTCGAAATTGACAAGACATTGCACCACATCACTCCTTAGCCTTGGTATGATTTCTGGATCGATCACCTTCTGAGAGATTGCATTGAGGAATGCACATAACTTAACAATGGCTAATTGGACGTTTTCCGGTAGAAGCCCCCCTCAATGCAACCGGAAGCAGTTGTGTCATAATCACGTGGCAGTCATGAGACTTTAGGTTCTTATTCCCTTTATATTCGACGAGAAGCCAGTCGGGACCTTCATACTAAGCAGGCATTCAAAGAAGATTTTCTTCTCTTCTTTGGTAAGAGCGTAGCTGGCAGGACCTTCATACTGCTTTGGAGGCATGCCGTCTTTTTCGTGCAAACGTTGCAGGTCCTCCCGTGCCTCAGCTGTATCTTTTGTCTTCCCATACACGCCCAAGAAGCCTAGCAGGTTCACGCAAAGGTTCTTCGTCACGTGCATCATGTCGATCGAAGAGCGGTCCTCTAGGTCTTTCCAGTTGGGTAGGTCCCAAAATATAGATTTCTTCTTCCACATGGGTGCGCGTCCCTCAGCGTCATTCGGAACAGCTAGTCCACCGGGAACCTTTCCAAAGATTACGTGTAAATCATTGACCATAGCAAGTACGTGATCACCGGTACGCATGACGGGCTTCTGCCGGTGATCTGCCTCGCCTTTGAAATGCTTGCCTTTCTCTCGACATTGATGGTTGGTCGGAAGAAATCGACGATGGCCCAGGTACACATTCTTCCTGCATTTATCCAGGTATATACTTTCGGTGTCAGCTAAACAGTGCGTGCATGCGTGGTATCCCTTGTTTGTCTGTCCTGAAAGGTTACTAAGAGCGGGTCAATCATTGATGGTTACAAATAGCAACGCGTGCAGGTTAAATTCCTCATGTTTGTGCTCATCCCACGTACGTACACCGTTTTCATTCCACAGCTATAAAAGTTCTTCAACTAATGGCCTTAGGTACACATCAATGTCGTTGTCGGGTTGCTTAGGGCCTTGGATGAGAACTGGCATCATAATGAACTTTCGCTTCATGCACATCCAAGGAGGAAGGTTATACATACATAGAGTCACGGGCCAGGTGCTGTGATTGCTGCTCCGCTCCCCGAAAGGATTAATGCCATCCGCACTTAAACGAAACCATACATTCCTTGGGTCACGTGCAAACTCAGCCCAGTACTCTCTCTCGATTTTTCTCCACTGCGACCCGTCAACCGGTGCTCTCAACTTCCCGTCTTTCTTACGGTCCTCACTGTGCCATCGCATCAACTTGGCATGCTCTTTGCTTCTGAACAGTCGTTTCAACCGTGGTATTATAGGAGCATACCACGTCACCTTCGCAGGAACCCTCTTCCTGCGGGGCTCGCCGTCAACATCACCAGGGTCATCTCGTCTGATCTTCTACCGCAATGCACCGCATACCGGGCATGCGTTCAAATCCTCGTATGCACCACGGTAGAGGATGCAGTCATTAGGGCATGCATGTATCTTCTGCACCTCCAATCCTAGAGGGCATACGACCTTCTTTGCTGCGTACGTACTGTCGGGCAATTCGTTATCCTTTGGAAGCTTCTTCTTCAATATTTTCAGTAGCTTCTCAAATCCTTTGTCAGGCACAGCATTCTCTGCCTTCCGCTGCAGCAATTCCAGTACGGTACCGAGCTTTGTGTTGCCATCTTCGCAATTGGGGTACAACCCTTTTTTGTGATCCTCTAACATGCGATCAAACTTCAGCTTCTCCTTTTCACTTTCGCATTGTGTCCTTGCATCGACAATGACCCGGCGGAGATCATCATCATCGGGCACATCGTCTGGTTCCTCTTGATCTTCAGCAGCATCATCGGGCACATCGTCTGGTTCCTCTTGATCTTCACCAGCTCCCCCCGTTGCAGAATCACCGTATTCAGGGGGCACATAGTTGTCATCGTCCTCTTCTTCTTTGTTGTCTTCCATCATAACCCCTATTTCTCCGTGCCTCGTCCAAACATTATAGTGTGGCATGAAACCCTTGTAAAGCAGGTGGGCGTGAAGGATTTTCCGGTCAGAGTAAGACATCGTATTCCCACATTTAGGGCATGGACAACACATAAAACCATTCTGCTTGTTTGCCTCAGCCGCTTCGAGAAACTCATGCACGCCCTTAATGTACTCAGAGGTGTGTCTGTCACCGTACATCCATTGCCGGTTCATCTGCGTGCCTTATATATAATTATGTGTGTCAAAAGTAAGAAAATCAGACAAGTATTTATCTAAAGTAAGAAAATCAGACAAGTATCTATCTAAAGTAAGAAAAACATAAAGAAGATAAGAACAAGAGGCTCACCATGGTGGTGCCGGCGACGAGATCGGCGCGGGCGATCGAGGGCGGTGAAAACGAGGACGGGGCGTGACGGACCGCTAAACCTAGACAAATCTCGGGAAAAATGGAGCTCCGAGGTCGAGCTTTGAGAGGAGAAAGCTTAACTAGTGTGGCTCGGGCATTTCATAGAACACCTCAAGTGCATAGGAGGTGAGCTAGAGCACCCAATGCCGTCCCCCTCGCCGGCCAGCAAAAAACAGAGCACTGTGGAGTGCTCTGCTGCGGCGATGGGGTATATATAGGCAACTTATTTGTCCCGGTTCATGGCAGGAACCGTAACTAAACACCCCCCCCCCTTCTGTACCGGTTCTAGGCACGAACCGGTACCAATGGCTGTGGGCCAGGAGTGCGGCCCATTGGTCCCAGTTCGTGCCTATAACCGGAACAAATAGATCCAGACGAACCGGGACCAATGCCCACGAGGCCCCGGCCGGCCCCCTGGGCTCACGAACCGGGTCTAATGCCCCCCATGGGTCCCGGTTCGTGAAGAACCGGGACTAATGGGCTGGCCAGGCCCGAACCAAAGCCCTGTTTTCTACTAGTGTAGGGGGAATAGAACTCGAAAGTTAAGCGTGCTCAGGCTGGAGTAGTGAGAGGGATGGGTGACCGGCCAGGAAGTTAGACGATTTGGATTGAGTGCTCCACACTTGAGCGGTGATGGGTGGTGATTAGAGATTAAATTTTCAAATAGTTTAGAAATTTGGAAATCGGAAAAAAATTCAAAAGAAAATTCAAAAAAATTCCTTTAGTCCCGGTTGGTGTAACCAACCGGGATTAAAGGTCCCCCAGTCCCCGGCGCGGGCTCGTGCCACGTGGTGGGCCTTTGGTCCCGGGTCATGTTGAACCGGGACTAAAGGGGGAGACCTTTAGTCCCCACCCTTTAGTGTCGGTTGCAGAACCGGGACATAAGGTCCTTACGAACCGGGACTAAAGCTCGATTCTGCACTAGTGTATGTATGTTGATTACATTGCTAGGTCAATTGTGTAGCTGTGATGTTCCACAGTTGTAACTTAGTTAGTGAAATGATCTATTTCATGTTCCTGTCAAGATCCTAACCGCGTCTCTCTGAATACCTAAAGAAGTCAGCTACTGTTCCAAAATAGGTTCAATTATTGAACTAAAAAACCCGTATAAAAATATTATATGTATAGAAATTTCAAAATCGTATAAAAATATTATATGTATAGAAATTTCGTTGTGCATATTTGAAGTCAGCTACTGTTCCAAAATAGGTTCAATTATTGAACTAAAAAAATCGTATAAAAATATTATATGTATAGAAATTTCGTTGAGCATATTTTCCTGTCAATTCACTAGAACAATACGTTTTGTTTACAGAGTTAATTTGGAAACGCTAATTAAAATACGTTTCAATAGAATTTAATAAAGAAACCTTCTACCTAGATAAGTTATGGTTGAGGGACTATTGAAATGATGTGGTTACTACCTCACATGTTTAAGTTTGACATATCTCTCTTGATGTATACAAGTCTTGGAGATCAAGGTAATTAAATCACATATTTAAAAAGTAACTAAACACGATTGAAAAACATTGTATTGAGTAATATATAATAACTCCTACAGGGTTCTATACATGGTTCATCAAACCCTAATCCATCCCTATTTATAATAGCTTGAGTTCAGAACAACTTCATTCCCATGGTTCACAAGGAACATTCAACCTAGGGTTTCTCATATTTAGATATGGCCTGAGTGCTATAAATGTCGGCAACTACATGACTCATAGTAGAATTAAATGATCACAACAGTTGGCATGTGATGTTTGGTGAAGCAATGATGATGTCCTGGTCACACTACAGCGTTGATCACTGCATGACCCCCTATATAAACTAGCTTATTCTCCATGCAGAGGGATCGCATTTAGTTGGTAGACTGGCAGAGGATGAAAAGCGTGGGAGGAGAGCACCAATCACGTGCAGGGTGAATGGCACGACCGGTCAGATAGTACGGTCTGGTGAAGGAATGAGATGTATTGGGCATTAGGGTTAGGGGCATATATACAAGCATAGTCCTCCCATGATGTATGTAACTAGGGGATACTGGACAATTAGTGGCTCTTACCACTCTCCAGGCAAACAGATCACGCATTTGTGTTATCAAATATATGTGTTAAAGCCTAACTGACATCAGGACGTAGATTGCATCAGTCAAGTTGCACAAGATCGAGTGGATCTAATCACGCCTCAGTATTCTACATCATCGTGTGCATGTAATATCGGATGATCTCATGTGATTCATACACAGATCAAGCATTAGCAGTGAAACGATGTAATTCAACTACACGAGAGTACGGTCCGTCCACTCGATGTCATGAAGTCATTATTTATAGATAAACATATGTTAACCACCACACCTCCTAATTTACAGGACACTACCATATACTACCACAGTTCATCCATCTATTGTCGTATTATTGGGTTGTAGTTGTTTCTCATGAACCTTTTATTTCAAGTCAAAACAATGATCTCAGAGGTTGGACTAATTTAGGATTGAATCCATAGCTCACCTTCCCAACAGAACAAAAGAGGTTGGTCAACAGTATGTATCCAATCGAGCTACTTTACCGTAAAGCGGTTGGTCAGTAGTATATATCCGGTCGAGCTACTTTACCGTACAGAGAATATGAGCAAGTGTTTATGTTGAGCTCGAGCCTGACTTGTATGGAGCAGCCTGGTAAATGGAGCCCAGCCAAACCATTTTTCTATATTATAGAAAGAAGAGTTCTAAAGTAGCAGCAGAGGGGGAGAGCGGAGCAGAGCAGTGCGTCGACCACCGCATCAGCCGGACATCTCTGTCGCCCCTAATTTTTTTTTAAATAATACATTTTTTTAAATTACAGAAATAATATGCAGAAAAAAGAATTTACAAAAATAATACACCGTCGGCCCACTGCAGGCCGACTGAGCCCAGTCGGCCCACTGCAGGCCGATCGGCTAGCAGGAGGCCGACTGCAGGCCGGGCTGGCACGCGGCGGCCTGTGGTTGGTCGGGCCACGTCGCGAGGGGGAGGCAGTGGCCTGTCGGCGTGGTGCGCCCCTGTCGGCCTGCCGCCCGCCGATCGGCCACCTGGTGGCCGACAGGGTGCTGCCGACCTGACGCGCGCTGGCCGGCCCGCCCTTATCCTCTCATTCCTCTCCTTCCTCCATTATTCTTCTCCCGTGGCTCATTTCTTCTGTGTTCTTCCTCCTCCTCTCTCTACAGAAAAATGGCACACATTTGTACACCTAAATGAGCTACATTTTCGCGATTTTGGCACCGTGAATGGGTTCAACTCATTTAGGGCAGCCAAAAGAGGTGTCGATCTACTGACGGGGTAGCTCGTGGTGGCCGTGGTGAGCATTTTGGTGGAGGTGGTGGTGGTGAAGTTGGGGCAGTGTGGTGCTGGTGAAGTTGGGGCAGTGAGGTGGAGGTGAAGCTGTTGTTCGTCGTTCTTCGTTGGAGCCGGAGCAGCGGCAGTTTCTCGTTTGTCGTTCGTCGTTCGTCGTTCGTCGTTCGTCGTTCGTCGTTCTTCGTTCTTCGTTCGCACGCACGCTTCAAGGGTATATTTCAGCCCACATTTTATTTTTCGTAGGTGCTGCGGTAGTATACGTAAATATTGTTATTTGCCGCGGTAGTATACGTAAATATTTGTGTGCCATTATTGTTATTTGGCCCGGTAGTATACGGAAATATTGTTATTTTCCCCGGTAGTATACGTAAATATTATTCGTTCGCACGCACGCTTCGTTCGATGTGAAATTAAATTTGTGTGCGATTATTGTTATTTTCCCCGGTAGTATACATAAATATTTGAAGTTGCTACGGCAAATATTCGTAATATAGTTGTAGGTGTGTGAATTGTATTAGTTGTTAGTGGGGATAATAAGTTGTTGCTTAATACTTGACACGTACACAGGTGCGGGATAAGAAGTTGGAAACATGAATAAAAAGTTGGAAAGAAGAGACAAGTTTTTTTTAAAGAGTTGGGGTCGACATGTGCATAGCATGTCAGTGTGATGGAAATTTAACAAGCAAATAAAAAATGGGAAAAGTAGAACTACATGTTAAAAAACGTTTCAGTCCGTACCCGATGCCAATATGAAGCGGATTACCTGCTAACCTTTATTATGCGTATTTTCTAAAGTTTAACCCATAACAAGCAATGCCACACTGTTTTTTTAAACGGCCACGCTGTAGTTTAACAAAAAAACTTCGGATAAAAACTTCTTGAAAGGAAGAATTTTACATGATCGTAGAAATAAGACGCATGCCTTTTTCTAAATTATTCTTAACATAGATTAAAATAAAAAATACATCAACATGGGCCATATAATTCAAATAAACTGAATTATCATATTTGTCGGTTATATTATTATTATTATTTGAGGCCTATTTATTATTAGTAAACATGGGCCTATTTATTATATTATTATTAAAACAAGAGTCAAGCAACTCATCATAATCGTCCACATAGATTAAATTATATTGATCGTGAAATTTACTATGGTCCTGGTAATATATATATAGACATGTCTAATACTTGTATTTCTATGTTGAAAAAAATAGGTGAGTCGAGATGTCCGATGTAGTGAAGTTCAGATTTTACTATGGTCCTGGTACTGTCCAAACAAATGAGTTGGGAGCAGATCTGAGTGAATTTACTCACATAGAGGTGGCAATCAGCGCACCACAAACATGGTCTGTTAGTCAGTTGAAAGAATGGATTGCGGCAAGTTTAGGTCTTGATACTGAAACACACACCGTCGGTGTTCATGCATTGTGGACACGGTCAAGTTCAAAAATTTACTTTTATTTGAGGCCAATAGAGGGAGACTCCGATTGGGTGCGGTGGTTACAAGGTTGTGAACAAAGGGGATGCAATCCTGTTGCTTTAGTGCTTCCCGTCGTGAAGGAGGTCACTGCACATGAAGGGGAGGGTGGCTACGAAGGACAGAGCAGTCATGTAGAAGGAGGAAATGCTTATGGTTACGAACAAGGACAGAGCAGTCAGGTAGAAGGAGGAAATGCTTATGGTTATGAACCAGGGCAGAGTAGTGAGGTAGAAGGAGGAAATGCCGATGGTGATTACAATGGCGAGGTGGACGCTGACGAGGTAGATGGGCACATGCAGAACCAGATGGAAGAAGAAGACACCGATGTTGAAAGGGGTCATGCCGATGATTCTGACGAGTCAGATGAAGAAGAAAATGCAAAGGAGGTCCCAAATCCTGCATGGTGGAATCATGACTTATCATCTGCAATGACCGTGAATGATGGACATGATTCAGCCTGGCAATATCACCAGAACAATATTGCGACGGGTGCTATGTATCCGAACAAGCAAGCCCTGAAGGATGCAATAATTAATTGGGCAATGTCCACGCAAAGGGTTTTCAAAGCTGAGGTGTCCAGTCAGAAATTCCTCACAATGGTATGCAAGAACGCAGATTGTCCCGCAAGGGTGCACGGCTTTCTCCCTAAGTACGGCACAAGTTGGGTGATAAGTGACTTAGTTAATCACACTTGTCTTATTCCCTGCATCCCTCAAGATCATGCCAACCTTTCATCCATGCTTATTGCTCGACTGTTTTACGATGAGATAGTGCAAGGCAAAGCTATGGAAGTGAAGGCAGTGCAGACAAAAGTGTTCGCCAGGTTGAAGTACAGAATTTCTTATGGCAAGGCTTGGAGGGCTAAGCATGCAGCGCTTGAGAGGAGATTTGGTTCTTATTTTGATGCATATGACTCTGTTGTCCACCTCCTCCACACCCTGCAGCAGCGGAATCCAGGCACCTATATCGATATCCAAGACATGTTCATGCCAGAGTTCCCAACTGTGAGGGTTTTGCATCGTCTCTTCTTCTCTTTCAGTGTATGCATCTAAGCTTTCAGGCATTGCCGACCGGTGATATGTGTTGACGGTACTTTTCTCACAGGCAAGTACAAGCGTCATATCCTGACAGCCATAGGTCAAGACGGCCAAAATCAAGTCATCCCACTGGCATTTGCTTTTGTGGAGAGTGAGAACATTGAAAGTTGGACATGGTTCTTCAGGCAGTTGAAAATATCAGTTGTGAAGGAGAAGCCCAATGTGTGCATCCTTCATGACAGGCATGCAGGTATACTCAGTGCGATAAGGACACTGACAAACCCAGGCCCTGAGGAACAAGTTCCATGGCAGGACTTGCAGAGCCGTTGGTGCATGCGCCATCTCGGGGCTAATTTCTTCTCGCAGTTTAGAAATAAGAACCTGATGAATCTGTTCAAAAAACTCTGCAAGCAGAACCAGTTATGGAAGTACAATTTGATACGCGACAGACTTAATGTGTGCACGCAGAGACACGTGAGGGACATGAAAGCTGCAAGAGATGCAGCGGTGAGGGCACATGTTGAAGCAGTAGCTGCACAGTTGGCAACAGGAACAGCGGCCGTGGAGGAGGAGGCTGTTGGGCTATGTGACCTGCCAGGCTTTGACCCACCTGGTACTAGGAGAAGGCTCGGGAGGTCGATTAAAACCTTCGAGCAGTGGATAGAGCATGAGCCTCTGGAGAGGTGGTCTTTGCTACATGACACACATGGAGCAAGGTACGGTGTCATGACAACGAACCTCGCGGAAACATACAACTTTGTCCTCAGAGGAAACCGGGCATTGCCACTTACAGCCATCGTTGAGGGTATTTTCTATGGCACCGTCAAGTATTTCAGAGACAGACGTCAAATAGCATAGCAGCATATCTTGAACAACCCAAATACACGGTACTGTGAAAGAGTCACGAAGTACATGGACAACAAGATGCAAAAAGCTAGGTCACACACTGTAGTCGCCATCGGTAATCAAGAAAGAAGGTTTGAGGTCCGCTTAGCCAACAACAAATTCGGATGTGCAAATGAGTTGAGGACGCATGAGGTGAAAATTGGCAATGAAGCCTGGCCAACGTGTGAGTGCACATGCAATAAACCGAAATTGCTTCACCTACCTTGCTCACATGTACTTGCTGCTTGCGGACAGCTTGGAATGGACGGAATATCGTTTGTGTCTCCATATTTTCTGAAAGAGGCTGTCCTCAATACCTGGACAGGTGAGCTGATGGGTTTTCGATCAATGGGTAATTTCAACAGCGTCAACCCCGCCGAAAGGCGTTACATTCCAAACCCAGAGCATATGCGTACAAGTAGAGGCAGACGGCAGTGTCAGCGCATCCGAAATGATATGGATGAATCTGAAGCAGGAGGTCCGACTAGGCAATGCATTCTATGCAATGAATTTGGCCATAGGGACACTAATTGTCCCACTTTCGTCACTGGGCGTGGACGAGGCAACCGGGGAAGAAGAGGAGGTAGAGGCAGTAGAGGAGTAAGGGCGACAGGAAGAAGCTAAGCTAGCACTAGTTTGTTCTGAATTTGTATTAAGTGTGGTGTGGCACTATGTTCTGAATTTGTATTAAGTGTGGCACTATGTTCTGAATTTTTATTAAGTGTGGCACTATGTTCTGAATTTTTATTAAGTGTGGCACTATGTTCTGAATTTGTAATAAGTGTGACAGTATGTTCTGAATTTTTATTAAGTGTGGCACTATGTTCTGAATTTTTATTAAGTGTGGCACTATGTTCTGAATTTTTATTAAGTGTGGCACTATGTTCTGAATTTTTATTAAGTGTGACACTATGTTCTGAATTTTGTATGTGCAGAAATGTCGGGATTGTGGTTGCTGAATGGGGACATTGATAGGGGTCATCGTGCTGCGATATGGTATGAGCGCAAGCTTGAGCCTCTGGTCACTCGCACTCCTAAGGAAAACTGGAAGATACACTCAGGATGGATTCAGCGGTACGTGCTTTATTAATTTGCACACTGACATGCATATTAATGGTTGAAATGGGAGACACTAACTGAAAAGTTCTCTGATGAAGGTTGAAATGGGCCGGCCTTTTACCTTTCGCGCATCTGGTTGAGTCTATCCCGGGTGAGAAACGCGTCGCCATCGATGGGTCTTTGCTGAGCTGCTTAGTGGACCGTTGGAGGCCAGAGACCCACACGTTTCACTTCAGATGGGGAGAGATGGCTCCTACTCTGGAGGATGTGTCACTTTTGCTTGGACTACCGTTGGCAGGTCATGCCGTAGGACCGTTGGACGCACCGGCTGGTTGGGAGCGAGCTCTTACAGAACGTTTTCACGGTGTTTTTCCGGATGCTCCGGATCCGGTATGGGAGCATCACGGACCTAAGTATGAGTGGTTGCTAAATTTCCGGGTAATTTCCCCTACCTATTATCTTCAAGTTATCGCGCATAAAGTTTTACAGAAAATAATTGTGGCTTACTAAAACTTTCTCTTCGCTTAATGCAGATCCAGAACTTCCGGGCGCCGTTGACTGCGGAACAGATCAATCGGAGCCTCGAGGCCTACTTACTGTGGCTTTTCGGCAAGGTGATGTTCACGGAGAACCATGTCACCACTATTAGCGCCCTCTACATCCCTATGGCACTCGAGATAGCGAGCGCTCAGACGGCGGATCAGATCAGACAGAGGAGTTGGGGTTCGGCGGTGTTAGCGGCTACATACCGAGGTATGTGCAACGGTTGCCAGCTTACATCGAGAAAGCCAGCCCTTCTTGGATGCCCTCTATTCCTCCAGCTGTGGTCGTGGGAGAGGTTCTCTATAGGGCGACCAGATGTACGTGTTCATGAGCCTATAGACGCCATGTTTGATGTTGACGGCATCGACATGCCTACTTTCGGTCTGTGTTGGACTCGTCGCAAGGTATGCACCGTGTTGTAGTTTAATGCAACTTTTTCTGCACAAGAGATCGTTCGATGCTAGCGGCTACTAACTTTTATTCTCTGCAGAGACGCTTTGCTAGTGATCAGACCAGGAAGGCATACACAGCATTGAACGAGCAGTTCGATGCGTACACCGGGGTCATCTGGCAGCCCTACACGGAAGCAGCCATACAAGCGAGATACCCTGCTGGTATGTCTGTGCTATGCACAAGGGACCGAGATTACTGGATGACAAAATCGAAGATCATCTTCGATGTCTTCGTCGAGGAGATGGCACAACAGAGGGTTATGAGGCAATTTGGTCTTCTGCAGTTGGAGCTACCTCCCCCTATAGAGAACCCGGTGCCAGCACACATCCACAGGTATTAACCAGTTTTTCAATGTTGCATTTTCTTTCATAGTACTCCATTCAAAGCTTTAGGTAATTGTTGAACACACACCACAATTTTAGGACGACAAGGAAGGGCATGAACAGGACAACTGCTGACTGGCTAGTTAGACTAGAGCCGTATGTTATAGAATGGGAGACAGCAAACACAAATCTATGGCACGAGAATCACAATTTCGATCTCGATGAATTCAATCTCTATTTGCGGCGCTACATGACCAGAACACGGTTACGCATTGTTGAGTACTCCCACCCAGAGGAGTTACCGGATCCTACTCCGTCGGATATGTACCCGAGCTATGATACTTCGGGCTCTAGGCAGTACGCGGTAAGATATTTTTTCTTTACGTAATGTTGTCACATACTTTGACGTGCAAGAGACAGACATTATTAATCGTCATGGAAATTTGCAGGCTACCTTGACACGCGAACTGTACGACGACGTGACCACCTTTGGACGATCACTATCGTCTAGACCTCTTCTTCATCATCGTCCAGTGGTACAGCCCTTCTTGGAAAGAATTCAGAATAAGATACGGACTGTGTACGAGGCTATCACGTGCACCCGGAGAACCGATGTTGTTCAGCACGAGCAGGAGCAGCCGCGTCACTCCATGCACCGACATCAACCACGTCCACGTCTAGCACAGCAGCCGACAACCAGGCCACCCCGTCCTGACCAACCTGGCAGTTCTACGTGGCACACGCAGCACTATGGTCCCACGTCGAGCTTCGTGTTTTCTCCACAGCCACAGCAACACGATCCCTCGTCGAGCTTCGTGTTATCTCCACAGCCACAGCAGCACGGTCCCTCGTCCAGTTTCGTGTTTCAGCCAGAGCAGACGTCACACCCAGCAGGTATGTGTCTTCATATTTATTGTTTTCAATATTAATTGACGCGACCTCATTCTTCATGATGAAACGTTCCATCGCGTAGGGGCCTATGGATATCAGGCGTCTATGTCGGCATCACATGATACGTGGGGGAGTGATCAACATCCCGAGGACAACATACAGGCTCAGATGTCGCAGCACGCCCAGTGGATGAACATGTTTTCGACTCCTCCACCAGGCCCCACACAGGATACACAGCATGACCAGGGAGAGTCTGAGATTCCTCCTCGTCACATTAGGGCACCCGACAGGTTGGGATGGTCCCCGATTCCAGATCCGCCTCCCCGCCAGGCCAGACGTCGTCACTGACGCTTCTATGTATCAGTAGAGACATTACCATCTATTTCTGTGTAAGACTTATGTCTATTCTATGTATGAGACAAATGACTATGTACTTATGTACGAGACATATGCCTACTCTATTTTAGTACTCTGTTATCGGAAGTACAAGATCATATTTAGATAGAACATAATATTCATACAACGAGACATTGCAAACAATTAGATAGAACTACATCTAAATTAAATGGTACGTAACTGAACTCACAACATACAGCATAAAAACTACATGAAGTCATCATCGTCATATGTTCGCGCCAGCTTTTTCCCGCCATATGTTCGCGCCAACTTTTTCCCGCCACCCGTTTCCCTCCTCCCATTTCCCGCCCCATTTCCCGCCACCCGTTTCCCTCCTCCCATTTCCCGCTAACCCTTTCCCGCCATACCGCAGTCGTTCTTTCCCGCCATTTTCTCCTCTCTACCTATAAAACCCCCTTCAGACGGAGCTGGATAAGCATTGCAGTGTGCTGGTGGTGAAGTTGGGGCACTGTGGTGGAGGTGAAGCTGTTGTTCGTCGTTCTTCGTTGGAGCCGGAGCACCGGCAGTTTGGTGGCCGCCGTTCGTCATTCTTCCTTCGCACGCACGCTTCAAGGGTATGTTTCAGCACACATTTTATTTTTCGTAGGTGCTCCGGTAGTATTTGTTAATATATTTACATGTCAACTAATTAGTTGTGTAAAAATGTGTAGTTGCTCCGGTAATAATCCGTCCTATATGTGGATGTCAAGTATTTAGGAGTGTCAGTATATGTAGGAGTCCAGAAAAAAGGTCCGTAATATAGGCAGTCCAGTCAAATATATTAATCTGTCAATATTTGTAGTTGCTACGGCAAATATTCGTAATATACTTGTAGGTGGGTGAATTGTATTAGTTGCTCCGTTAATATTCTGTAATATATAGCTTCGTAATATATAGACATGTCTAATATTTGTTAGTGGGGATATTAAGGGGTAGGTTAGGTACTCAATGCGATTTGTGTGTTGCAGATGGCTGAGGGTACTCAGTGGGTGCTTAGCCCTATTGTTCATGTCCAAGGCTTGTCTCCAAGTGTTGTGCAAGTTAGTGAAGTGGACCTCACTTTTGATTGGTTGAAGACTAAATTCATGTTGAAGCAAGGGTTGAAGGAAGACGATTTTGTGTACTACGTCAGCAGGAAGCATTCAGATGGCCCTGGGGAAAGAAAATTGATTGACATAACTGATGATGGCAAGATTCAAGAAATGTTGAGCGAATGGGAATGGAAAAGGGTTGTTCAGTTGCATTGCTATAGGAAACCGAGTTATATGTGATGAATTTGTCATTCGAGATCCGCCTCCCCGGCAGGCCAGACGTCGTCATTGCCGCTCCTATCTATCAGTAGAGACATTACCATATATTTCTGTGTGAGACTTATGTCTATTCTATGTATGAGACAAATGACTATGTACTTATGTACGAGACATATGCCTACTCTATTTTAGTACTCTGTTATCGGAAGTACAAGATCATATTTAGATAGAACATAATATTCATACAACGAGACATTACAAACAACTAGATAGAACTACATCTAAATTAAATGGCACGTAACTGAACTCACAACATACAGCATAAAAACTACATGAAGTCATCATCGTCATCCTCGATCGATGCAGAACTCTTGCCCTTCGACGATGAAGAACTCTTGCCCTTCGACGATGAAGAACTCTTGCCCTTCGACGATGCAGAAACCTTGCCCTTCGATGATGAAGAACTCTTGCCCTTCGACGATGCAGAAACCTTGCCCTTCGATGATGAAGAACTCTTGCCCTTCGACGATGCAGAACCCGGAAGCGGCGGCATGAAGATATCATCTTCGTCCTCGCTCTCCTCAGTCCATAAACATGGATTATTTGCTGCAATCCTTCTGAAAGTTTCACTCTTCGGCACCACTACCTTCTTCCACCTGTCATGCAACCTAAGAAGTTCTTTACGTACCTCCTCATAGGTCCTTTCAGGCCACCCAGACCTACGTAATTGGTGAGCCAACTCATTCATTATGGTGTCACTACCGGTGAGTTCGTCCCATGGAACTATCGTATTATCCATCCTAAAATCGGTAGCTAGCCTCAGAAGAGTCCTGCTCATCCCAGGGTGAAAACTACGATCGAAAGGATAATGGGACATCTCAACTACACTACACTGCAATGCTTATCCAGCTCCGTCTAAAGGGGGTTTTATAGGAAGAGACGAGAAATTGGCGGGAAAGAACGACTGCGGTATGGCGGGAAAGGTTGGCGGGAAATGGGAGGAGGGAAACGGGTGGCGGGAAATTGGTTGGCGGGAAATGGGTGGCGGGAAATGGGTGGCGGGAAAAGCGCAGTTTGGAAATGTCGATAACTTTCAAAACAAATGTTCATCACAATGGAAAAAGGTTCCCGCCTTTCAAAAAATGCATGCAATTTTTTTGGAAAGTATGAAAAGAAATGGTTCGTGCCACTAAATGAATGTACGTCACCTTTGCTGGAAATATTCTCGTGTTTCCAAAAAATATCCATGACATTGTAAAAAATGGTACTCCCTTCATCCCATAATATAAGATGATATTACAATCAATATACTCACATATCACGTGGGTTAACAAATGTTTAGATGGATCATGACATTTTAAGAAAATATTCGCGTGTTTCTAAAAAAAGTTTGTGAAAATTTCAGAAAAGCATTTTAAAAAATGTTATGTGGTTTAAAAAAATGGTATTTCCATTAAAAATGTATTTGAAGAAATGTTACCATGTATTCATAACGTGTTAAAATATATACTTTTAAAAAATATCATCATGTATTATTAAAAATAGGCATGCACCAGTCGGCCCACAGCAGGCCAACTGAGCATAGTCGGCCCACTGCAGGCCTATCGGTGTACTGCAGGCCGACTGGACCCTGTCGGCCAACTGCAGGCCGACTGGGCTTGATCTGGTGGCCGACAGCCCAATCGGCCAGCAGCAAACTGATGGGCCACCAGTCGGCCTGCCTGTTGTGGGCCGACTGGGCTCAGTCGGCCTGCAGTAGGCCGATGGTGTATTATTTTTGAAAATTCTTTTTTTTTGCGTATTATTTCTGTAATTTAAAAAAAATGTATTATTTAAAAAAAATTAGCTCTGTCGCCATCGCTGTCGCGGACTCGCTCTACAAGGTCTGCGAAGTTCCTCTGCACTCACCTGAACCATGGTTTCCCCCTCCCCTTCCTCCATCGGTACATCCATCTGTCCTCTGTTTGGTACCCCATCCTTTGATTGTCCTCGGGGAAAGAGATCTGAATCACGTTGGTTCTTGGTTGGTTGGATCCTTTCTCGCCTCGGTGTAACTGAAGAATCGTAGAATGGGTGATGCTGGCCGATTGACTGATTGATCGAGTAGGTTTTGCGAAGAAGCAACATTGGCATTCCTTTGACCGGTGTGGCTACAACCCTAGCATGTACTATGGTCTCCCCGTGCCATGCAAAATGGTATGCGCATCTCGTTGGACACTGTTAGCTCCTCACTGATTGAATTTTGGTTCATCAATAAAACTAGCAGATTTTCTGTAGATTATATATACTGACAGGCCAAAAAGGAGTGCTAGCATCATGGCCCTTTTGAATCTCATATTGGCGTTGTTCCTCTACACTCTCACTTGAACGCTAGTTTCCCCCCTTCCCTTACTCCATCAATTGATTCTCTGTTTGGTACTCCGTCGTGTGTTTGTCCTCATGGGGAAAGTGATCAGAGGCACGTTGCTTGTTCACACCAGAAGGGTTCTCATATTTAGAAATGCCATGAGTGGTATGATGATGTCCTGGCCACGATCAAAATTGTTGGCATGTGATGTTTGGTGAAGCAATGATGATGTCCTGGCCACGCACAGCGTTGATTGATCGGTGACCTCCTATAAATAGCTAGCTTATTCGCCATGTAGATGGATCACATTTAGGAGGCTCGTAGAGGATGGCAAAGCATGGGAAGTGAGCACCAATAAGGAGTAGGGTGAATGGCACCGACTGTCACACAACAGGATCTAGCGGCCGAATGGGATGCATTGGAAAATCGAGTCAGAAGCTCACGAAGAAGCATAGTGCATATGCATGCATTAGAGCTCACGAAGAACCTGCTGAACAAGGCACAACTCTTATTACTTTCCTGCCAAACAAGTTGGGGCTCTATGTTGCTGAGTCTATAGGCCATGTACGAGTCTTCGATACAATTGTGCCCATGTAATCTTGAACGGTCTTTGGTACAATTCGTAGAGTACCGGTGACGACCGTTCCACTACGGTTCCTAGACCCATTGTATGAAGGAACTTTCAGCTCATATTTATTCTAATACAAAGATTTTGTAGAGAAATATAAAGATATTTTGAATTTTGAAACGGATTGAAACCTATGGCTCACCTTACCAACAACACAAAAGAGAATGGGCCACTCAGGTTCAGGAACACTCGGTCTCTGGTCTTGTTGTGGTTGGTACACAAGTTATGTACAATGTCGAGCACGAGCCCCATTAGTATGGGCCAGCCAGCTAGGTAGATCCCAAGCAGACGGTAGCCCATCCAAAACCGAGTGCCGCATTTTCGAGCACGAGCTCCATGGAGCTCGTTTTTTTTGAAAAAAATTCCAAAATAATATTTTAAGTTTTGAAAAATTCTGGAAAAAAATCATACGCGTTTGCATGGATGTGTTTTACATGTGTGTAAAGTCTGACAATGAAGTACATTATGGTGAGAGCTACACAAAAAAGACAAATTTGTGCATTTTTATAGTGAAAATTACTTGTACTGTTCACCATTTCAAAATAACAATTTTGACCTTTTTGTGCAGCTCCCACCGCAATGTATATCATCTTCAAATTTCACACACATGTATTAAACATCCATCTGAACGAGTATGATTTTATTTAGATTTTGTTAAAAATTCAAAATGTGATTTTCAAAGTTTTCAAAATAAAGAGCTCCATGGAGCTCGGCCTCCATTTAGCATTTTCGATCGAAACCCCAAATTTTCCAAATGAAGAAAAAGTTCCGAAGTTGCCGATGCTTGGGGAGAACAGAGAGCAGAGTGAAACTATCAATCACGGGGAGGAAAGAGATCACTGCCACCGGCCACCACGTTGTCATCGTCGCTGCCACCAGCTCACTCCACAAGGTCCACAATGTGTTTTTAATTTTTTGAACATGTTTCAAAATTATGTGAAGAAATTATAATATCGCACAAACATTTTTCTAAAATGTAATGAGCATATTTTAAATACATGCAATATTTCCTAAATTTTATAAATATTTTTTTAAATGGCACATACATTTTTTACAATTTACCATTTTAATATTTTACATTTAATATATTTTAAACTTATGATCATTTTTCTAAATATGAAGGACGTTTGTTAAATGGTCTGAACATTTTTTTGCGCTTGATGAACATTTTTAATCTCCAGTGAACATTTTTTGAAATTGCGTAAGTAAACTGTTAAAATTGAAACAAAACCGATTAGAAAAATCAACCCAAGAAACAGAAGTAAAAAAGAAAAAAGAAAAATCGCCCATAAATCTGGGGGAACCTTCTAAGCCAGAAATAATGTGGACCCCGTGTGAGTAAGCCATTACTTAGCGCTTAAGATTTTCCCTGATAAATGATACTATTGTACTTCAAGGTTTCGTTTTTCATATTTTCCAATGTAAACGTGGTTGTTGTCCAATAAAATTTACTCAAATAAGAATGCCATCACATGAACTTCAAAAAAGAGAGTTAACATAATGCTCTTTGCACCCGCACCTATCTTATAGGGAATTTGTTCTGGGCGTGTCTTGAAATGTTAGGTAGTTTTCCTTCAAGAGGATTGCGTTGGGTTTTTTCAAGTTGCCCCTCGAAAACGATTGCTACCATTTTGGGTATGCTAAGAGAGTTTTTTGGCTCATGGGTGTCTCTGATTTTGATTCTTTGTTCTTAAATCACATTTTAAAGTTATGGAAAAAATGGAAAACACGCATATATTAGAGATCCACATGCTTGTCTATTCTACCCAGCACTTGTTTTTATTTGCAAAAAGGCCAAATGCCATACATTAAATAGCATAAACCCCTACAGAAATTAAAATACATCTAAATTCTTTGGGTATCGAAGTCATCTTACCCTCACATCCATCAACGACGCACTGTGAGCAAAGCTCGTTGTCGTCTCTCAGCCTCTGTCTCAGCGGAGAAAACTTGTTTAAACCTATAAGTTTGTAGAAGAACTGGCCAGGAAGTCACTGATGAAAATCATAAGATGTCGGCTGGAGCGATCTACGTAGTATATCGCCTCCTCAGAAAAGAGAACATCGGAGAGGACCTGTTGAACACCCTAGTTCCAGTGAGACGAAGTCAGGGAACAGAAAACGTACACACGCCGAGTGAGCCATCTCGTCAACGCTGAATAGGTACAAACCCTAAATTTATCCTAACTATGCCACCTGTGACGCCCGGGTAATTAAGCTACAGTAACCTTCTACTAATGATGCCACGTCACCACGATTACTGTTGCTAATCTCGCGTTGTTCAAAACGATTCAAATTCAAATTTGAGTTGATGGCAAACATCAAAAAATTTCAAACGTTAAAACTAAAATGCTCGGTTTGCGGAAAATAATCCATAAATTATTTTAGTGAAGTAACCACACTTTTACAAAATGTTTAAATATTTTGAAATAAAAAAAACAGTAGCAGAAACAGATAATTAAATGCCCTTTTCAATTAATAAAATGTAAGCTAATTTATTTAATTGCCTGAACTAATGGGGCAGTGACATATTTGTGAAACTAAATTAGGAACTAGTTTTGTATTTTATCTAAACTATAGCAATGTGAAACTAAAATAATACAGAAAAGGATAAATAAAAACAAAACAAAATAAAACAACAGGGAGAACACCCAGGTGCACTTGGCCCATCAACTCCACTGTACCAGGCCCAGCCCACCATGCCTTTCCCCCACCTCTGTACAGAGGCAGGGAGGCCATAGCATTGTACACGCGCACACGCCGTCCACGTCGCCGATTGTCGTTGTGGCAATCATCCGGAGCGCACCTGGAGGTTAAATGCATCCCCGCGACCCCCTGACGAAACCCTAACCCTCACTTTCCCCTCCCTGGCTCGCTCTCGTCCAAGTGGTCGCCGCCCGTCCTCCGCTCGTCACGGTTGTCGTCGTCACCACAGCCACCGTGCTCCCCGGCGCACGGGAACACGTCCAGGAGGACCACCACCCTCTCCTTCGTCCGTCCAGGGGGCCAGCCCAAGCTAGGGAATCGCGTAGCCTCGCCATCGCTTCTTCTTCCTGCCACGGTCGCCGCGCGTCCCCACCATCGATCTCCACCACCGGGCCTCCCCGACCATCTCGAGCTCGCCTACAACTTCCTGGTGAGCTGCTCCTCCATTCCCCCC